>NC_072893.1:72370000-72529683 GCF_027943255.1 Anastrepha obliqua
TCATATGAATCAGACATGCTTCGTACAGTTTTAAACATTTTTAAGTCATCTGCATATAAAAGAAACTCAGAGAAATGAAAACATTTAGATATGTCATTAATAAAAATTATAAAGAACAAAGGGCCCAAAATGCTGCCCTGAGAGACTCCAGAAGAGGCAATGAAAGGATAAGAAGATACATTATCGATAACAACTACACATTCACGATTGAAAAGGTACGACTTTAAGGAAAGTAGAGTGAAACCCAAAACTCATCAGTTTAGAGATTAAGGTTGAGTGGCAGACTTTATCGAAGGCCTTGGAAAAATCCGTATAAACGACATCAACTTGAAGGCTATTATTGAAAACCGACGTACAAAAGTCTGAGAGCAAGATTAGTGACAGTTGACCTACCAGCTGATTAAAACCATGCTGATTACTTGATATATTACGTCTTTCACCGAAGTATAAATTTTGTTTTACAATATACTCAAAGAGCTTTGAAATCGTTGAAAGTTTGGAAATAGGTCTGTAGTTCGCGATGTAATTTTTATTCCCAGCTTTAAATATAGGTGTGATAGAGGTAACTTTCAAAGCATCTATGAATTTTCCACAAGCTAACGTTTTATCAAAAATTACACTGGTTTACAGCCAAAATGCACCAGAGACGCCGTTATGAAATTCCTATGTAAAATCACCGTCTGATTCCGAAAATCAAGGTTATTTTTTATTCTATGGTAACGTTTTCGAGATATTTACGAATTACCGTTATTTCAAAAAAAAAAATTCGGCCCACTTAATCATATATATCTCGAAAACGAATTGAGGGATTCCAAAAAACAAAAAAATTTGTACTTTGAGAGAAAGGATTTTTAAAACTTTTTATTTTTTCGTAAACTTTTTGTTTTCACTCTAAGCTCTGTTTTATTACAAAAAAAATAAACTTTGATTAAACAAAATCGATGAACTAATACAAAAGTTACAAGCATTCAAGTAAATATATCCATATAGTAAAACTTAAGTACCCTACAAATAATAGCATATGTATATATGATTCTGTCTTAACTCTATGATCTTATTTTATAACTGAAAAAGTTATGTGTCTTGTTTTGACGTTTATTTATATAAGGATCGGTTTCTGTTATGAGAAACCAACAGTAGTCACCCATCATAGCGACATCCCAGAATCCTTGATACCGACTTTCAATCATTTTCATTTGCTGGTGAAACCTTTTGCTATGCTTGTCACTTTCGTCGCCAAGATTTTGCCGGAAAAAATTTAAATGGGAGTGCAGAAAATGAATTTTTAAAGACATATTTACTCCTGAAAGAAAATTAAAAAGGGAATTAGATAAATACATAAGTGACACAATGGCATATAATTTTCTTAGGCTGGATTAATCTTCCAATTCAGAACAAATTTTGGTCGTTCTTGTTTGTTCGAAGCAGGGCAATAAATTCAGATTAAGGTCTATATATTCTCATATAAATTTAAAAATTTGCTTTAAAATTTTTTGTTTAGTTTTAAAGTTAACTGAGAAAACGGTCTTATATGTGTTTTTTATTTACCCATTTCCGCATTGTTTTTGATTAAATCGTTCACTATCAGCTCGAAGTTAGGATTTGTGTTTGCCTAAAAAAGAAGTAACGACCTTTTCAAAAGAGTCCCACGCCGCTGCCTCCACTGGTGACAATAGTTCTTTGAAATGGGTATTGACCATTATTTTCCTTATTTGCGGCCCCACAAAAATCCCTTCCTTTATTTTTGCTTCTGAAATCTGTGGAAAGATTGTTTTCAAATAATGAAAAGCTTCGTCTTCTTTGTCCAAAGCCTTGACAAAGTTTTTGATAAGGCCGAGCTTGATGTGGAGCGGAGGTAGAATTATTTTTTCCTTCTTTATAAGTGGTGAGTATTTTATGTTATTCACAACAACTTGAAAAGTGATTCGTTCTGGCCAATCTTTTATGATGTAGTGGTCTTGACGTGCTCGGCTATCCCATTTGCATAGAAAGCAACAGTATTTTGTGTATCCAGATTGTAGACCACATAGTATTCCAACGACTTTTAGATCGGCACATATTTTCCAATCATGTTCTTCGTATTTAATTAATTTAAGCAATTTTTGCATTGTCTCATATGTTTCCTTCGTATTTACTGCATGCGCGATCGGGATAGATGGCTTTTGGTTGCCAATATGCAATAATACGGCCTTTAAACTTAATTTATTGCCGTCTATGAACAATCGCCACTCTTTTGAATCATATGGTTCACCAAACTGTTTAAATAGACCAGCAATGTTTTTGCAATAACAAACACTGTCCTTCTTCGTATAGTACTGGGAGAATTGTTCGTGACGAGTCCTATAATATGTTACCTTAACATCGGATGAAACAAATTTAAATTGTTGCATACGAGAGGCGTGTAGTTCGGCCTTTTCTTTTGACAATTCCAAATCCCTTATCCAATCATTGAGTTGTGTTTGTGACAAAGGGTTTCTTTCGTTTTCCATTTGTAATCCAGTAGAACATGATGCCGCGTAATCAGATACTGCTGTTGACAATGAAACTGGAGCCGGAACTAAAGTTAAATTTGATTCTGGCAATGTAGCTTCCGTTGAATTTAGTTCTGGTAATGACACTGTAAATACGCTCTTGACTTTCCAACCCCAAATACTTTTGTAGTACAAATATAGCAGTCCGTTGAATGGTAAGTTGGTTCCCTCCACTTCATTGGTGTAATAAATTTCATATGTCGCCTAAATAGATAGTTTAAGAAATTAGTCAGATATGCATTAAAAGAGAGAAAACTCCTAATTTTTACGATGTACCTTTTGGTTCCGATTTCCTTAAATATCAATTCGACTCGACATGTGGTGCACACAGTATTCGGTGTCCATGGTTTTTCATTGTTTTTAGGCTCAATTCCACAACACTTATGGTATGCAAATTTCAAAGGATTTGAAAACACACGTCGCATCCTTTTAACGATAAATTCCCCGCAGATGAAACAGAACATATCTGGATCATTTTTACACTCACACTCTCGCGCCCTTTTATTCATATTATATTTTTAAGTAAATGACGGATTATAAACTGTAATTATAAAGTGAACAGTATCCGGCGATCCTTGCAGAAATTATGAAGAACCGAGGCACATGTACTATTATTTATACCTATGTAAGTATAAATCAGCTAAAAATGCAAGCCTACCTATACAAAAAGGTTCCCTAGTTATACATAGAAAACACTACCTGCCTTAAACATATGAACTTGCTTGAAATGTATCTGTGTTTGAGATAACGACACTAACAATTTTTTGTATCTAATAACCCTTCCAAAATCTATCTGTGACTAACTGACATGCGAATACTAACACATATTACCAGTAGGGTACTTAAGTATTAAATGGATATATTTACTTGAATATTTGTCACTTTTGTATTAGTTCATCGATTTTGTTGAATCAAAGTTTATTTTTTTTGTTATAAAACAGAGCTTAGAGTGAAAACAAAAAATATACGAAAAAATAAAAAGTTTTAAAGATCCTTTCTCTCAAAGTACAAATTTTTTTATATTTTTACAAAAAAAAATTAAAAAAATCCGTTATGATAGTTCGTTATCTTTGAATCTGAAGGGCCTAGCAAAAAGTGTTTTACACACAGTTTATAGCAAATTTTATTACCTTTTAAAAGCTTTAAACGGTTTTGGAATCCCTCAATTCGTTTTCGAGATATATATGATTAAGTGGGCCGAATTTTTTTTTTTTGAAATAACGGTAATTCGTAAATATCTCGAAAACGTTACCATAGAATAAAAAATAACCTTGATTTTCGGAATCAGACGGTGATTTTACATAGGAATTTCATAACGGCGTCTCTGGTGCAGAAAAAAAGTTGAAATTTGTGATCCAGTGTTATTAGAAGTGGATAGGCAAGAGCAGAGCATTTTTTGACTAAAGAAGATGATAATCCATCAGTATCCACTTGCCACGAACTTCGGATGTGCTGAATACCATCTGAAATATCATCAACAGTTAACTGGAGAGAACCAAAATTAACTGAAGAAGCAGTATCTTCTCTACATTTCTAATTGATCCTAAGAGTGGTACAAAATTGGAACTAAAAAAGTCCGCAAAAAGGTCAACAGCCTCCTTGGGAGAGGAAGCGTAGGTTCCTTTGAAGAAGACATCTAAGGGAATAATAGAGCAGCACTTCCTGGATTTTACATGTCGCCAGAACGCTTTAGGAGTCGTTTTGATTTCATCCTCAAATCCTGGAACATATTTATACTGCAGAACTTTACTTAAGTACTTAAATTCTTTAGCAAAGCGCAAATATTTATCTCTGTGAACTTTGGCTTTAGATAATTAAAATTTTTTTAAAAACCTTGTTCCTCAAATTCCTAAGCTTTTTTAATTTTAGTGTACACCATGGAATTTTATAGCTCTTACTGCTAGTGATGGTACAAATTTACAAAATATTTACAAAAAATATCATAGCAAGTTGGCAGATTCGATCCAGCAAATAGTGAGTCCCACTCCAAAATCAAAATTTTGTTATTAACAACACTAAAATTACACCTTTCAAAGCAATAATGTTTATTAACATTATTAGCACTTAGTCTATAGTTATGGAATTATATTTGTATAAAACATTGCATTTACATGTCACGTTCTTTCCTTTGTACAGCAGATCAAATTTCCAATTGAGCCAAAAATGGTAAAAAATGAAAATAAGAAACATAACTGTAAAGAAAAACATAACTTAACCTATTCCGAGCCATTAATGCAAGCACAAATATTTTTACTTTATTAACCGTCAATTACGTGTTTGAAAAGTGCTTTTAATTTCCACAAAATTGAACCCTCTCCGAGCAATGCGCAAAAAGTAAAACGTACCTAGAACATAAGCACCAGATGTATCCCTCCATCAAAAAAAAAAAAAAAACAATATTGCACATCGGCTTTTCTTGATATATCTCAAGCCGTTGACCGCGTTTGGCAAGATGGTTTACTCTATAAAATAAAAGATACTCTTCCAATAAATTATTACATATTTATTAAGTCCTAACTCCAAAATATTTCTTTGTGTGAAAAATGAAAGTTCAGCTGGTGTACCCCAATTCAGTAGTATTATGGGCCCCATCCTTTACTTGCTCTACACCCGCAATTTACCAGTCACTGAGCAGCCAATAGCTGGAACCTTCGCGGATTACACTGCTGTACTTACAATTGACTCCAACCCCTATGTGGTCTCCTAAAAACTCCTTAATGAGTGGCGCATTAAGCCAAACGAGACAAAATCTTCCCAAGTCACTTGTATACTAAATCGAAAACTTTCCCGCCCGTTAAGCTCAATAATAAATCATGCCAAGAACTAACGTCACAAAATATTGTATCTCAGCACGAATCTTGATAGCAAACTTACATGAAAAGCCCATATTTTTACCTCTCTAGGAACAAAAATCAGATGCCTATTTTGGTTACTACATCGAAATTCTTATGTTTTTCTCGCAAGCAAGCTCTCACTTTACTCAGCTATGACATTAAATTTCGGGGCATTGCAGCTAACTCAAACATCGAAACACTTCAAAGATTTCAGTCGAAACCCCTCGGAATGATTTCAAACGCCCTTTATTATATCACATATGTACAAATTCTTCATGAACTCAAAGTGTTCACAATAACCGAAGAAATAGGAAAATATGCCACATCACACAACACACGACTCTAAACGCACTCAAACCCTGCAAATCCCATAATCTTCACCAGACTCAAGTTAAAGTCTACAAAGACCTCATATCACAATAAATTATTATTTATTACAAAAATGGTTTCACCACTGACAGATAAGCCGAAGTGCATGACACGATCCTTTCATGATAGCGTAGTACTTAGCACAAACAAGGATATATCCTTATCTATACAAGACCGTATTCAGGCATCTAACAGAACATACACTACCTTGATCATATCAAACTTATGAAGTCTTCATTGATATCAACGGAACAAAAACTCCTGATGTACAAAAGTATAATAAGACCAGTTCTCACCAACGGCTGTGAAACATGGGTCCTTATAGTTTAGGAAGAGAATTTACTGATGCGATTTGAAAGAAAAATTCTTAGAAGAATCTATACGATTAGAAGACGGTACATACCGTGTACGGTATAGCCACGAGCTTAGTGTTTTGGTCGCGCAAGGAAATGTAACGCCGTTTATCAAGTCCCAAAGATTACGGTGGTATGGACACGTCCTAAGAATGAGCAGCAAAAGAACGACCAAAAAAGTATTTGAAGCAAACCCTGAAGGAGCAAACAAGAGAGGCCGGCCAAAGAGACGATAGTTGCAAGTCGATATATGAAAGATGAAAATCTCACGACCTAGAGCGAAAGTGGTCTGTCGAGAAGAATGGAGGCGTATTGTAGAGGAGGAAATGTTCCGCCCCGGACTGTAATGCCAAGATGATAATGATGATGGTTCCATCATTGGGTGTAGTCCATAAGTATTTCTTAAATGAATTAAATAGTTTTAAAGAAAAATATTGCTTACTGTTGAAAGAACAGATCGCAATAAAGAAGTGGATGACCGACAAATTTCAAACATAGCACCTTTCTTACGCAAACCGTTCTTTAGATGCAAAACGTAGTGGTTCTGCCAGTTTTAATGTACGAATGCCTGGTTTTGTGGGAAGCTCTGCGGAAGGGCTATAATATCACTGGGAAGAGTGCAAAGGACTGCTTGCATTGGCATAACCGGAGCATGTAGAACTGGTTCCAGCACAGCCTTTCATTTTGTTTTGCATTTACTTCCCACCGACTTTCACGTTAAGTCCATCGCTGCTCAAAGTGCAATTACGTTTAGAGTAGGAATGTAAATACGAATACGAGTATGATGGAGTCTATGAAAGCAAATCAGAAATGAAGCCAGTAAGAACACCAATACTGATACAGTATTAATTAATAACACCAAAAGCTTCGATTATGAATACAAATGCGGATATGAATACGAAATACTACTGCATCAAATCTCTAGGAATACAAATGCGGATATGAATACGAAATAGTACTGTGGGCGAAAAGTAAGGTGAATTTATTTGTCAAACTTCGCGGGAATAAAATTTCGCTCTAGTTATTTTTTTCATGAGTTGGCAGTACTGTTAATAACATCTGGACCAACTTTCATGTGAATGTCATTGTCAGTAATATATTATATTTACGCTTGTGTTTACCAAGCATTTTTCGATTTTTACAATGTCTGATTTGATTGAGTAGAGAAGTGCCATCAAATTTTGGAAAACGGAAACGTTTAGCATGCAGAAGGTGATTTGACCATGTCGTAGAAAAATGTTTATAAGTGGTACAAAGACTTCAAAGAGGGTCGAGAACGTGTTGATGACTTGGAGCGCTCCGGACGACCATCGACGTCAACAGATGACCAACACGTCAATAAAGTGAAGGAGTTAGTGCTCAAAAATCGTCGGTTGACTGTTAAAGATCTTACTGATATGATCGGAATATCAGAAGGATCTGTGAAAACCATTTTGAAAGACCATTTGGGCCTACGAAAAGTCAAATCTGGTTTGGTACCGAAAACTCTCAACTTTTTGGAAAAAAGTCGTCACGTTGATGTGTGTGAAACAATGCTTTCAGACTATCAGGACAAACTCAAATGCATCATTACGGGAGATGAGACTTGGATTTATGCTTACGACCCTGAAACAACCGACCAATCAAGCGATTATCGTGCTAAAGGCGAGGCTAGACCGAAAAGAGCACGTCAAAGTCGTTCAAAAATAAAGGTCATGATGACAGTTTTTTCGATTTTCGTGGTGAATTCCTTCCACCTGGCCAAACTGTTTATAAGGAATATTATTTGAGCATTATGCGTCGTTTACGTGAAGGAATTCGTCTAAAAAGACCAGAATTATGGGCCAACAACTCTTGGTTTTAGCATCACGATAATGCACCGTCTCACACTGCACTCGTTCTTCGTGACCATTTCGCCAAAAATTCCACGCATATCGTTCCGCAACCACCGTATTCGCCTGATTTGGTTCCGTGTGACTTCTGGCTATTCCCAAAACTCAAGAGACCACTCCGGGGAACGCGTTTCGAGTCGATTGAGGAGATAACAGCGAATCGAAGAAGGTGCTGATGGCTATACCGCAAATGGACTATTTGGCATGTTTCGGGGATTGGAAAACTCGTTGGCATAAGTGTATTTCATCGAGAGGGGATTATTTTGAAGGGGATGAAATTGATATATAAGAATAAATAAAGATGTTTCTTTTTACAACCAAATTCACCTTACTTTTTGCCCACAGTAGTACTACTGCATCAAATCTAATATTTGAACAATTTTTTTACCAAATAAAAAAGTATAGTTTTCAGTCATGAACATTTTTATTTTGACCTTTACGCGCTCAATTACTTGTTTGTTTGAACCCTGCAACTGTCTATAGTAGTTAATAAGTGTCAAAAATAACTAACACACGACGCCATTTGCAATAATTAAAAATCTTCCCATAGGGTGTTTAATTTGGCGTCATCTTGTAGTATGAATGTGAATAGGAATGATGAGTGCTGTATAAAAGCGATAGGTTAGGCTAAGTTTGGCAGCAGCATCGCACATAGAGGCAGCGATGCCACTTAGACCACGAAATGGATCTGTTGTAAGCCGCAAGGGCTGGGCTGCATTTCCCTTTCCATATTGAACCATCCTGAGCTTTGGACAAAGCGTAAACGGTTGTTGATACCTAAAGTGTATAGATTATCTATATTCATGAAGAAGTAGGATCTTAGATATCGGTTTCTGCTTCTGGCTAGAGCCGAGCATGTGCAAAAAAGGTGTTGAATTGTTTCCAACTCTTGCATATTCCCGCAGCTGCGACAGAAATCATGCATGTAAACGCTTAATCTCCTTGCATGATTTCCTATGAGACAATGTCCTCTGAGGGACCTTACTAAGGTCTTAATTTGAAGTCTACTCAATTTTATAATATTTTTGGACGGACGTAGAATTAGCCTTGGTCATGTTTGCCTAGCAATTTCACAGGTATTGACACTAATCCACCTTTGATTTACATAACTGATTAGTGCATCCTTAGTAAGAAGCTTACAAGTTGCGAGATGCACCCGCATAAAATTATTTACGTTTGGCACACAAGCATCTTCTCTTGCAAGTTGATCAGCCTGGAACCCGGCATAAGATGATACGATATTCTTTGGTCATCTCATTAAGAGATTGGCGACAATGTAAGACACTCCTTGATGTTATTTGGAATGCGTACAGCGCCCGTAGGGCAGCTTGGCCGTCTGATAGAATGCAGATATCTGTTTATCTCTAATCATCTTAAGGCTTCATGAATAGCGTTTATTTCCGCTTGAAAAACACTAAAGTGAATCGGTACTTTAAAGGATTCACTGATAGAAAGCTCTTCGCAATATAACCCTGATCCTACAGTGGTGTCCATTTTAGATCCGTCCGTGTAGATCTTAACGGGTGTGTTGGGTGATGAATCTTCTTCAAGCCGTTCCAGTCTAGAAGGAATTTTCATCAAGAAATTCCTTTCCAAGCAGAGAATGGGAAGATGATAATCACAATCGCTGGGTATATCCGTATAGGAGTCTAGGATGTGTGAAAGCGATAATAAAGAAAAATTCTAACGTAAAAAAATGTTTGTTTACTTTATTAAACAAACTAGCGAAAACCCGCCCGTTCCGCTGGTCGTCTTTAAAAAAATCTAGATTGATTAATTAAATTAAACCGAAAAATACTGTGTGTTTTTTATAAAAATTCTCGCTCATGAATAGTAATGAAAGAAGCTTTAAATAGTAGTAGCAATTAAAAAACGTTTGATGTGATTTACTTTATTACTTTTTTTATTGTAATGCTCTTTGGTATACAATATTCTTCGTTTTTCCATGCGTTGTTGAATAAATGAACAATACCGATGGCTTACCAACTCTTGAGCATGAAACATAAAGTTGGCCATGAGAAAAACATGGGTATTCTAAATCAATACCACAAATAAATAAAGTTTGGCCTTGTGACTTATTAATAGTAATCGCGAATGCAAGGCGAACAGGAAATTGAAGACGTTTGAATTCAAAAATTCAGTGGGATCGATATGTTTGTTCTGGACTTGGTATGTTAGCCGAAATAGCCGCATTCATTTCATTCACATCTATATTTTTGCCAGCCATGATGGCTCGTTCACTAAGCCAATCAAGATTTGTGTAATTTTGAGGCAAATTTGGGAAAATACTTTGAATTAACTGTTCTTTCGTTTGACTTATTTGACAAAAGTTTGGTTGTAAAGTTATTAAGCCAGTTAAATTATCGACAGGAACTTTGCCATTTCCAATATCCAAAAATTGCTGTGAAAATTCAGCAGCTGATGGATCATTTTGCATTAGAACACGTACATTCGTACATGTCTCCACAAATATGATGATTTCAAACATGCAGCCAAATCATCTGCTACAGTTGCTCGAGGAATAACAGGAAGTGATTGTCTAAAACCACCTGCCAGCAGCACTAAGGCACGACCAATCATTTCATTTTTACTATTGTACGTAAATCTCGTAATGTCCTATCAAGCGCTTCCAGTGATTTTTTATGTGCCATCGTGCACTCATCCCATACAATTACGTGGGCGAAAAAGCGGAGAAGGAGAAGAGAACTGTTATATTCCCCCCGCTTTAACCAAGCTATGTGTTGAGGTGCAAATGACTTTTTTGCGTGAAGGCTGATATAAAATAAGTTCTATTTACTCTCCTTAAATTTATATAAACTTTTCCAGGCGAAGTAAAAAAACTGACACCTATTTGCTTCAACCGTATATTTGTGAGTACACAGGTAATACGTAAATATATGAACGACATAGGTAATATCTCATATTAGCGTAACCTTTCTGCAAAAAACTAAGGAAACGATCACCAATCACGCCGGCAATGATACAATGAATTTTTCACTATAACTGACTTCAGATTAACGTTTATATAATAAGCGTATATGTAACATTTTAAAATTTTTTTAGAACTTTTTTTTTTAATTTTTAATAATAACTGGTCTTCCTCTTCCTCTTCCTGAAGCTATTCCTTTTCCTCTTCCATCTCCAGCTCCATCTCCTTTCTTTATCCCGGAAACGGGCAGTAAAAATTACTTCACTTAAAAGCTTTCATCAACAGCTTCCATCTGATACCCATATTGTACAAACACATCCAAGGGTACCTTGGTCCACCTTTTCGGCTATATCTCGAGACCCTGGTCACTCAGAGATCTAAAAAATACCCTGTATTAAAGCACTCATCAGTATCTTTGATTTGATGCCCACAATGTAAAAACACATCCTAGGGTTACCCGGGTCCTCGTTTTGGCAGCGCCACCTGGTGGCGAGTGGAATCAATAAGCATATTATACTAACCTTCACCGTAGAAAAATATATATGTATACCAAATTTCATAATAAACGGCCCAGACACACACGACCAAAATGTATTCAATTCTAATGAATGCTATGTGCGGTACAAAAAATACGTGCGGCAAATAGCAAAAACACACTCACTTAACCGACGCACCGCACACACACGCGTTATCGGATTTCAACCAAACTTCACAGTAACCTTTGCCAAAGCAACACCAACAATGTGTGAAACTTTCATTGGTTTCCTTATACGCGTTGCTGAGATTACCCCGGACAAATGCACACTTTTTTCGGCTTAATTTTTATATATAATATATAATATTATATATAGATTGAAAGTTGATAGTATTTCGTTAAAACACTGAATTCTGTTACGTTCAAAGTTGATCGGGCACATATTTTACATCAAATACATTCTAAGTATACTAACCAACGAACAGATGTGTATTATAAACACTAAACAAAACTAATAAATATTTGTGTATTGGCAATATTGGCATATACACACATTTTTATATGTATGTGTGTGCAGAGTGTTTAGTGATTTATGGTCCCATCAGCATTAATAAAATCGAAACACAGTGGGCTATGCGGTTTTCAACATTTCGACATCCTGCAGCGCCTTTTCAATGATTTCAATCTCATATGCAGCCATTTAAGTTTACTTTGCCTAGAGGCTTTTTGCGTCGGGGTTGGCGCCAGGTGCACGTAATAGCAATTCACTTAAATTCCCGCTGTGAAGATATTTAAGTTTAAAATGCATTATGAAAGATTATGAAAGTGTCACAAAAGTTAAAGAAAAACAATGCTCGTATTTTCAGCTTTAATTTTTATTCGGTGTTTTGAATGATTTTATACATACGACAAACATAGTCCTTACAAATGTGGGCAATATTTTAAATTGGGAGAAAACTTGGATTGCAAATTGGAAAATGGAAAACATGCTTTTGTTGAAAATATTCAATTTCACTGGCTTAAATATTAATGCCTCTGCAACTAACTGAAGGTCTTTTAAAGAAATAGATGTATGTTACTTGTACGAGTATATTACAGGGTCCGGCACTCGAAGTGTAACCAACTTCAGTCCGTACGCGCAGCTGATTGCACGTGAATCAGCTGTCTGTTAGTTGCTAAATGACAGTCCTGGGTATTGTTTACAAGCGCGCGGAGGCATTTTACCGAGAGTAAACGCGAAAAAAGAAAATCAGTAATGGATTTCAAACGTAATAGTGTGATTGCATAATATTTGCCAGAAAAATCACAACCAGAGATTGTTCGTGAGCTGGAGCACCTTAAAGTAAATAAAGTTTTTATTTATCGCACCACTACTCGTTACAATGATACTGGTAGCATCGCGAAACGTCGTGGTGGGGGTCATCAAAAGACTGCAACATCACGTGAAATGGTTCAAAAAGTGAAGAAGCGACTTGAGGGAAATCCCCGACGAAGTGCCAATCAAATGGCGAAAGAACTGAAAATATCTGACTGTGGCATCCACCGCATATTGAAAAATGATCTCAAAGTCAAGCCTTACAAGATCAAAAAGGCGCATGATCTCACACCAAAGCAGCAACAGCAACAAGTCAGATTTGAGAGAGCGAAGGAGTTGCTTCGTTTGGCCGAAAGCTGTCAATTTCCGAACATTGTGTTTTCTGACGAGAACATTTTTTAAATTGAGCAATTCGTAAACTCTCAAAACGATTGGGCTTATTTGATCCACTATTCATACGAGAATTTGAGTTATCTATTGGCCAACAGGAGGCAGCACCCGCCTTAAGTAATGGTTTGAGCCACTGTGACCGCAGATGGGACTCTCTAACCATTTTCATCGAGCCTGACGTTAAGGTAAATTCGAAATATTATCGGGTAAGTATTCTGGAGGTTGCTTTGAAACCGTGGGCAGACAAATATTTCGGTGGCAGACCATGGCCGTTTCAACAAAACTCGAGCGAACCAAGAATGACTGAAAAACAACGTTACGAACTTCATAAAGCCCACACAATGGCTCTCAAATTCACCAGACGTGAATCCGATGGATTATTCTCTTTGGGTCATTTGAGAGAGCAAGGTTCGAACTAAAAGATTCGCCATTAACATTTTTTCCGTCTACTTTTCTTCCCTGCGCGAAGTGCCTACATGGATTTATTACACGAAAGGAAAATCCTGGCACTATTTACAAAAATATTTCTTAAAATAAACGTTAATTTGTAGTTACTTGAAACTTAGATGTTGTTAAACTAATATAGAATTGAATGTATTATAAAGCTGCATACCCAGACCAATTTTGTATAAAGTTTGAAACTTTTCGTTACATGTTTTTTTGCATTCTAAGATCAAATTGCCGCTCAAATTTGAAAAAGTCGAATTCAAAATAATGACATCTCAAGGCAGAGGTGAACATTATAAAAAAACCAAGAGGCGTGACTGTGTTTAGTACTCACGCACGTTGTTCATGAAAACTTTATGGAGTACGTAAAATGAAAAAGCTGGTATTAATGGGGTATTCAAATGTAAAATTTTCAAAAAATTGGATTTTTTTGCATTTTCAAAGTTTACACATTTAAGAGTAAGTCATTAAGATAATTTTTTTAAATTTCTATTACTTCGTCAGTTATAGCCATTTTAGTGACATGTCATCGGTTCTGATCCGACCGTTTCAACTCAACAAAACGCGTTTTTCTCAAAACTTCTTTTTTCGAGTTGGCGGTAAGGGTAACTCGAGTTCTAATAGACTAATTTACTTCGAATTTGGAGAGCATGTTCTTTATACATTTCTTCATCAGATGGCTCTAGCTTAAAATTACAACTTTTCACTTTGTATGTAAAAAAAAAATCGGCTTTGTTGAAAAAATATGCAAAAAAAATTTTTTTTCAAACAGCTGCCATATTGTGAACAATTTTGTTTTATGCTTGTTCAAAGCTCATTCGATAGCGGCATCTATAATAATTAAGAATCTGTTGGGGTTTTATTTTTCAGATCACCAGGACGATTGGAATCATGCACTCCAGGGCACCCTCTTTTTTTGGACCCCCTACTTTGACTGTGCATAATTTTGTCAATGTTTTTTAGTTTTTAATGCAATAATTAATAATCTATAAAAAAATGATAAAAAATGGATAGTACAATTTTGTTTGTTGCCTTTGTGCAGCGCTTTAAAAACCGAGCGAAATCCATGCTTCTACACTAGAATACCTCCTTAAACCTAAATGTAATTTTCTTAATTTTCAGTTTCTCCAATAGACAATCGTATTCGCATTTCACTTCCTCAGCGCTATTCGAATTGGTGTTTGCATTAATATTCGCAAGCGGTCTCATATGTTCCGTAAATTCCTATTATTACTGGTATTCTCTTGCAGATTCAAATTCATATTCGTATTCTAAAACCTATTCATGCAATGGAATGGAATGTAAAGGAATGTACGAGTTAGGCTAAGGTCTTTAGGCACTGCGACCAGATTGATCTTTTGTGCGCCAGATTGATCTTTTTCGGCCGCCGTAGCCGAATGGGTTGGTGCGTGATTACCATTCGGAATTCACAGAGAGGTCGTTGGTTCGAATCTCGGTGAAAGCAAAATTAATAAAAACATTTTTCTAATAGCGGTCGCCCCTCGGCAGGCAATGGCAAACCTCCGAGTGTATTTCTGCCATGAAAAAGCTCCTCATAAAAATATCTGCCATTCGGAATCGGCTTGAAACTGTAGGTCCCTCCATTTGTGGAACAACATCAAGACGCACACCACAAATAGGAGGAGGAGCTCGGCCAAACACCTAACAGAAGTGTACGTGTCAATTATTTTTTTTTTTTTTAATTACTTAATTATAATTATTTAGCATACCGAGGAATCGAAGCAGTTCTTTAGGAGGGAGCAATTGTAGGTCTTCCGCCTCTAGTAGGTATGAGCCCAGGATTCTGTGTCTCCTGTGGCCTAACGTCTTAGTCACCAATTAAGTGTTCAATAGACTCCTCTTCATCACAGCAGCACCTGCATGATCTTGTGCTAGATAACCCGATTGAGTTAAAATGGCAAAGTGACCTGTAAGTGCTCCACAGAGTAATCTGAGGCCCTTTATATCTAGGATTAGAGCGGATTTTGCTCTTTTGGCAAAAACTTTTTGGAGTGATTAAGGCCGTTTGTGCTGTTCCATTATTGCATGACTTTTGTTTGGATCAATTTTTTGGTTTGCTGTTTTATATTATTGTTTTTAAAGTCGAAAAATGGAGTTGGCATAAAAGTCTCCCTTCTCTGAATTTCGTTTTGCACTTACTTCCCATCGACTTTTATGCTATTTCCGATGAAGCTCAAAGTGCAATCAGGTTAAAGGAGGCCGGCCTCTGGATGCAATCTCTCAAGGGACATGGTCGCATTTTCGGGTAGTTAACACCGTATTTCTCCAAACTTCAAACAGATCTCTCTAACCGCAAAGTAGAGTTTGAGGGTTGTGCTAGGGCAATCTTTCCAATCTTTCCTGCCTATTGGATATTGCATCGAGTGGGAAATCTGCGCCGAAGCTTGCGCCTCTGTCTTCACTGACGGTTCCAAGATGGAATCGGGAGTCGGAGCAGGGGTTTTCTCTAAATCAGCCAATTAATCTATCTCCTCCTCCTTTGCCGAATATTGCAAGTGTTTTTCACGCAGAAGTCTTTGCGATCCTGCAGGCATACAAAATGCTTAGGGAACACGGGAGCGAAGGATATATTAACATTTTCTCCGATAGTCAAGGCTCTGACGACGCGATGCAGAACAAAATTAGTAAACTCCTGTAAGGAAGATATTCAATCTCTTGGCTGTGCAGGTAACATTTCTCTTACTTGCGTTGAACTTGCCAAGAAGAGGACTGAATTGGCCTCAGAAACCTCCTACCCGGTCATCGGCATCCCCCTGAAAGTTGTACAGTTCCCACAAATTATTTTTCAGAAAAGCGCAAAAAAGATGGAGCTCCATTTCATCATGCACATACTATTTCGAAAACCCTTTGGTCCCAGTACAACATACGAAGGACTCAGAAAGTCCTTTGAGCTCTTCATCATTCACTTTCCAAACTCGTAGCTGTGTTTACCGGTCGTTGTACTTTAAAGTGCTCGAGCTCACAAAGAATCTCTGGTTTTGATTTTCCTGCTAAATATAATGCAATCACACTATTACGTTTGAAATCCATTATTGATTTTGTTTTTTCGCGTTTACTCTCGGTAAAATGCGTCCGCGCCCTTGTAAACAATACTCTGGACCGTCATTTAGCCAGGAGTGCCGGACCCTGTATTAGAGTATTAGAAGAAGTGTAGCAGGTAGACCTCTATGTTTGCAAAATGTAAGCGAGCCTTTATTGTTTCTGAATACGCAGCTTAGCACATATTTGAAAGAACATACCACTTTACTGAAAGTAATTCCTACGAGAACCTTGCTTCTACTTGTTGAGTGCAATAACCACCTAGTGATTTTGGTTGAGTTCAACGCCACCCATTTCTTTCTTCGCACTAACCCACTGCCAAATATTATTTAAGTGAAGTCACGTCCTTCTCCATTTCGCATTTTCACCCTACCAGCAGCCGCTTAATCGAATACTTTAAAGGCTGGAGTGGAGTGGATAATCCACCCGACCCGTACTTTAATAGGATAAACAATGAAGGAAAATACCCTTCGAAATAATTTTGTTACCACTTATATATACAAAACATTATACATAATACAAGAATAAAAATAATGGAATGACGCACATATCCTCGAATGTTGTTGAAATCGAGCCGTTTATTCAATTTGTAGTGTGCGTCTTAATGCTGGTCCACAAACAAGTGGTAAGTATTTATATTTACTATTTTGTCAAAGTAACGCATTTCACAGCTATCTCAGCGATGATTAATGTAGTATGTATATACGCATAAGCGTATATATATTTATGGATATCACCTTGATCAAAAAGTTCCCGAAACAACCGCCAGGTGACGCTTTAAGTCAACTGATGTAAGCTCAGTAGATGTGTTTTTTTTTTTGTTTTGTGTTTTTGTTAGGTTGCCACATCTGTGCTTAATACGCCTAGAAAAATTGTATCGCCATTGCTTGGCATTTGTAAAAGTTGTGCCATTTTGACTAAATCTACCTCTGCACGGGTTTTCGATTTTTTACAGTTTTAAAAATAGGTTTGTATTTGCAACAACGAATTTGCATTAAATTTTGTGTTAAAAAAAATTCAATGGTTCGAAAACCACAGAAAGGTTGGAAACCCGTTTCGATAATTAAATTCTAAAGAAAACAGTCGTTTACGAGCTGCATGAACGCTTCGAAAGAGGCCATGAGTCCAACGAGAAATACGATTGTAGTGGCAGACCGTCGATATCTAAAAGTGGTGAAAACACCAATAAGCTGCAGATAATTAGAACATTGCTTTTGGATCCATTCAGGACATTGTAATTAATGATTTGGGCTTGCGTTGCGTTACAGCAAAGGTGGTGCCAAAGGACCTGAATTTCATGCAAAAAAGGAACCGCATTGATATCGCCAAAGACATGATTTCCAACGCTGAGTCCGTCGCAATATTCAGTAAATCATAGTAACTGGAGAAAGGACGTGGATTTATGACTACGACGTATTCCAGACATCAGACGAGTGAGTGTAGAGCTCCGAATAGCTCCGAATAAACCGAAACCAAAAAAACTGAATCGATTTTAGTTCAAAAAAGAAAGCGGCTCTTATGGATTACAGCGGTATTCGAAGGTCTTGCCAGAAGGTCGAAGGTTTTTATTTCGGCGTTGTGAGGTGTTTACGTGAAGTAATAGCAATTCGCCAAAAAAGAGGATTTGTGGGAAAACAACTCGTGGATTTTACACCACGATAACGCACTGCCATCAATAACCGTAAATTTTTTACCAAGAACGAAAACAAAATCATCCAACAGCCATCGAATTCACCTTATGTGGCTCTCTGCCCTTTTTTTTCTGTTTGATCGAGTCAAAAAATTACTACGGGATACGCATTTGAAACAATGCCGGACTACGCATTTTAGTCGAAAGGAAGTAGTGAAAAAATCGAAGACGGCTCCTTTGGCTATAGTGAAAATAGAGTTCCACAAATGTTTCGAAAACTGAATTAAACGCTGGCATAAGTGCGTTGCACTTGATGGGACGTACTTTGAAGCCGAGTACAGTAGATTCTGTTTTTATGCGGCTTTTTTTTATGCGGTTTTGAAATAGTACGGTTTTTCTTAATGAAAAAATGCATGTCGGCCTATCGGAAATTGTACATATAAGCAAGATTCTAAACCAGCTAAGCAAAAACTCATCAGAGATTATATCAAAAATGCTAACCCTACAAGTATGGAACCGCCTGCATCACCAGATCAGACGTGTACATTTCCTCAAATGATGGAAGTGATTTTACGCCAAATCCTAAACGAATGCGCAACATGCGGGTATTGTCTGATTCCATTTCTGACGATGTAAATTTATTTTTCGATTCTGACGTCTCTTAAATAAAGATATAATTTTCAAAAATACAATTTTCTGTTTACGATTTTACTTAATTATTTCAGATTCATGCGGTCTATAGAACGTATCTATAGTTATAATATGGGACTAGCACCCTTTTTTATGAGATTTTATTACATTATTTCAGATTTATGCGGTTCTTAGCTCTTTTGAAACCTATCTATAGTTTTACTATAGAACTGGTATCTTTTTTTATGCTGTTTTTTTTTATGCTGTTTCTTGCGGAACGTATCTATCGCATAAAAACAGAATCTACTGTACTTTTGAGGTGGCCGCCGTAGCCGAATGGGTGGGTGCGTGACTACCATTCGGAATGCAAAGAGAACGTAGGTTCGAATCTCAGTGAAAGATCAAAATGAAGAAAAAGTTTTTTCTAATAGCAGTCGCCCCTCGGCAGGCAATGGCAAACCTTCGAGTGTATTTCTGCCATGAAAAATCTCCTCATAAAAAAATATCTGCTGTTCGGATTCGGCTTGAAACTGTAGGCCCCTCCATTTGTGGAGCAACATCAAGACGAAAGCCACAAATAGGAGAAGGAGCTCGTATTTTATATTTTTTGAATTTTCTGACTATAATCCGGGAACTTTTTGATCAAAGTGATATGTATATTTTCGGTACACGTGCTAGTCTCTATTTCATTCATGAAAACGTCAAGAGCATGGAGTGGGAATCGCGCATGCGCCTCTTGAAGATAGTTGGGAGCACAGCTCAAGGTGTGGGAGTTTTGTCTTGAAGAGAACTGGAATATGTATGTAAGTATGTATATAAGTATGTATAAAATGCATGTTCTCATGTAATACAGGTGTAGTCAGTAATGCAATAACTCGTGGCACACACTTGGCAACAGGTCGTTGCAGTGAAGCGTTATTTACATGTGCACGAGGGTATATGAGATATATGGTTGCTCGGCAACATGTTGCCGCACAGAATGAGCAATTTAATGAAATAAAATAAAACAACAATTGCAGGTAAAGTTTATTATTTTTCTTTGTGTTTGCTTTTTTATCTTTTTTAAGTTAATATTGGAATCACAAAGTTCAAAATCTTCTAAGTAGGTTGCGCACGTGAAACTACAGATTTTATATCGTTAGCGCTCGCCATTCATTTTGAAAGAAATAAGTTCTGCTGATGCCGCCAGTGCTTTATAAACTACACGAACGGGTATATAATTTTTTTATTTCGATGTAAATTTCCACAATTTGGAAGCGTTGTTCTGACGTTGTACGATTCTTGATGACATGCTAAGCCTTACTGAACTGAAAGGTCATCACAGTTTGCCATTCTCAGCTATCAAACCATCTTATTCTTCTTCTTCTTTAACCTAGCCTTATCCTATCCAGGTCACGCGGCCCAGAGTTGTCTCTTCGCTGACGTTCCTGCAATGCATGTCGTTTTCAATAGTGTTTCTTCCACGTTTTTAGTGGTCTGCCTGGCCCTCTTTTCACTCCCTCCATCTGCAACATTTGCCTCACTGCGTAATCCGCAGGTCTTCTCATTATATTATCGTACCAGCGTGGACGAATTTTCCGGAGCTTAGTACTGATTGGAACAATTTTATTGCTACCAATAAATAAATGTGTTTTGAATATTGTCCAACAGTGTAACGCCGCTGGCCCACCTCTGCATCCACATCTGCCGCGCGCAGTTTCAGCTCTAGTTTAGGTGGTACAGTTCAGCACTCGGTGCATATGTAATTGCTGCCTGATCATGCTTTTGTTAATTTTACTTTACTATTTTTGTAGAATTTTCTTGTCGCACAGAACACCGGGGGCTGCTTCCGTGCTTTGCACCCACAATTGACTCGGTAAGAAAACTAACTTTTGGGATATCACTTCGGACTGGTTCGAACGCTTAAGAGGAACGTCGAGCACCTTCTAATTACCTAACTTCAGGATAGGCCGCCGTAGCCAAATTTGTAGGCGCATAACTACCAATCGGAGTATGACGGTTCTAATCTCCGTGCATGAAACATCGAATGATAGAAACAGTTTTTTCTAACAGCGGTCGCCCCTCGGTAGGTAATGTCAAATCTCCGAATAGATTTTGGCTTATTTCGCTCATCAGCATAAATAACTTGATCTCTAACTACCCAAATTCCAATCTTCGGGAATGCGGGCATTTCAAAACGCCGATCCGCTAACCTTTCTTTGCTCCCCGAATCTAAGCAATATTGGAAATATTAAAAAATTTTTGAAATCAACCTATCCAGCATCAGCTGGGGTAAATATGTAATTATAAACAGGCATTTTAAGGTCACTTAACTAGAACTTAAGAACACCAGAAACCCAAAGAATGAAGTAAGGACATTCGTTTTTGGTGGCTTTCTAGAATTTCGGCATTGATGAAAGACTTCTAATTTTAACATTTAAAAATGATTCTCTGGATCAATATTTTTTATGGAACTAGTTCTTATCCAAAATTTTGAAAGAGAAAAAAAAGTAGTTTCCTATAAAAGATTCAATTTTAATCATTGAACGCAAAATGCATGCAAATGGACTTTTTCTAAACCGAAAGCGGAAAAGCAAACGCAGCAAAATCAATAGAGCTAACAGCTGTTATTGCAGATATCGTCATATCTCCTCATTAGACTTCTTTCTAGATTTCAGAGGCATTCAAACTCGCGCCATTCGCATGTGAATTTTAATCTAATTATTGACCTAATCAATGGCTTAATTTACGGACAACTTCTAAGTTAATTTTGAGTGAGTGAGTAATCATTGAGTGCAATGAAAAGAGTAAAATAATTGAGGTAAACAAACGAACTCCGACTGAGTCCATCAACGAGTATTTGAACTCTTTATGGTTTTACTCAGGAGTGCAGAACTTTACTGCGCATGTGCCATCTACGTGCGCTCTTCCTTTATTCTTTGTGGAATCCATTTTTGTCCCAAAAAAAGAGCGTAGTACCCATTATTAATTTGTTAACTGTTTTTGTACAACGTTATTTAGTCTCATTTCGTTAGTTTTAATGAGTGGATGTGCAATAATCAGGCAATGGTGAACAATTTTAGTCGCTGAGATTGAAAACATCGTCGAAGCGTAAATTGGATATATTTGTGATGGACGAGGTATTGAATGGGTAATAATTAAGGGAAAACAAAAAAACTTAACGAAAAATAAATTCAATTGGTGTAGTAATTACAAAAACTTCTAAATTTAATAATTAATAACTACAACAACTTCTACATATATATTTAGCGAATATTTTAAAAATTGCCATTATTAACTTCGAAATGAAAGTCAGTGCTACTGACAATTTTATTAGTGTTCGCAACATAGATCATGGATGGACAATTCTTAGAGAATAGTGATTTGTGCCGCTTGCCTCATAAGTGGTAATACTGAAGAGTACCTAATTTGGTATGCCGAAAACTTATACACCCTTCAGGTACAAGACAACTTAAGGGAACTGGGTGGTCTAGAAATTAAAAAAATCGATTTTTGTTTCCGATATTTCGTAAGTGTAGCATCTTAAGAATATACTGTGAAATTTTCATGCCCATTAACTAGTTAGGGAGCAGTCCGCCCGCACCTGTACCTCAAACTTTAAACTCATTTATCTCGAAACGATTTTTTTCGGCCGGCGGGGATGGAAAAAAAAATATTCAACCGAATCACTTGAAATTTGAATATGTTGTTTACAACATGTATGGCTATCGTCGGAACTAGAATATAAAATTTTATTTACATAACTTCCTATCTTTTACGCTAAAAAACTAGTGTAAAATTTTTCGTTTTTACAACATTTTTTTCAAAAGCTCGCTATTTTGTCAATTTTTTCGATTTGTTCTAGTTCCGACTATAGCTGCACTATTTCTGAATAAGAATCTTCTTGAATTTTGTGTTTCAGATGAATAAAAGTCTTGAAGTCACCTACGCCGTCCGGGTCTGATGCCCAAAATGTTGCATGACCTTGAAATTTAACTCTCCATTCTCGTCTCTCGACGCCTAAGAAGTTTCACTTCAAAAAAAAAAAAAAAACAAGCAAAGATATTTCTCTTCAAAAAAGCAAAGTTATATCTCTTCAAACACAATTTTTTTTTCTCAAATATATTTTTTTCTCAAAAATTTTTTTCGCAAACCTTTTTTTTCTCAAATATATTATTTCTCAAATATTTTTTTAAGTTCATTTTTTTCTAAGAAACTAAAAATTAAAAGAGTTTAAATAAATTATAAAAAAAAGAAGGTATTTCTCTACAAAAAAATACGATGCCATAATTTTAAATTTTAACTAAATCGGAAAATTATTGAATTATGTTTTCCAAAATTTTTTGATACCACTCTTTATTATGCCTTAATTTTTAGAATAATTTAAGACAATTTCCAAAATTTTCCTATCACTTGGCATGGAAACGCTCATGCACAAACGACTTTAATTGTTTGCTGTCGCAGCGTGAGGAAGCAATGCCAAAGAAACAAATTAACACATAAAAGGACGTCCATATTCTGAAAAGAATGCTACTGGAGCTGTATAATCAAATGTATGCACACATATTCATGCATACGTAGAGGTATTTGTGTGTAGGTACATTTTGTTAGCTCCTTTCAAATTGTAAGCCCTTTCTTTGTTGTTGTTAGTGTAGTTCAAACGGCAAAAACGCGAAGCATTTGAGTATGTGCGTAGGACTGTGCTTTCATTAACACATTTGTAAATTGTATGTATCTATTTAGGTACGTAAGTGAGTGTAGTTGTATCGTATGCCACTTCCAAAGTCACGTTGAGAATTTCATTTACATTTTTAACACATCATTACCTAATGCGTTGTCAATGACACGTGACATCAGCTCACTGATTGCGAAAGTGCTCCCGTAACTAAGCAACGCGTGTTTTTATAAGCATCTCATTTTCTTTAAATGAATTACAAAAATAATCAATTAGCCTGAAAATGTGCTGGCATTTAGTTTTAAAAGTAATTTTCGACAGCTTCTCCATTTGGAATGAGACAATGCTCAAGTATCTGCCCTGCAGTTTCATTCCCTACTCTCTAGAACCTGTAAATTTCACGCAATTTCTGGTCTAGTGAGGTGATGATAGTTCACTCCATAGTGGCCTTGAAAACTCCTGCGATAATTCTTTGATTTTGCTTTTGAAAAACTCATGCAATCCTTACATAGTTTTCGTTTGTAGGATCCCGAAAGTGCCCTGCAGCACCGCAAACTTGATAGATTGTCCAGTATAGTTGGCTATAAGTTTCTTTCTCTTCTTGTGTCAGTGTGGATGGTGCACCTTAGCCTAAGCTGCGAAATAGTCCTGGATCTATATAAGGGATTGATGCCATACACTTGTTTCGTTAATTTTCCGTTTTTTGGTTTTGTATGGAGCCAAAGCCAAAGCGGAGGTTGGTGTTTCTGCTTATTCATACTTCACCATATTCATACTTCACCATAACTCAAACTCGGTCTTATGATATTACTTGGTATTACAATTTCCAGATATTGGGTAGCCAGACTGTAAATCAAATAACGACTCAGAAACACTTCACTCAAAATGTTTAATAGTTGAAGAGTTTATTAAGGCTAACATCAACCCTAACAAGCGTACTGTAAAGGGAGATCCACAGAAACAGCACTTAACTCACATGTTACAGAAATCGAGAAATCCATTTATAATAAATAATACACACTGGTAGCTTTCCTTGATATCGAGGGCGCGTTTAATAACATCCTACCGGATACCATAATAAAGGCACTGACTTATTTCGGGATCTTCGGGGCTCTGGTTGAGTTCATCAAAAATACGCTCATGAGCAGATTTGTGATCGCAACCCTAGGGGTCTCAAATATCAGGAAAATAGTCAGTAGAGGAACACCTCAAGGCAGAATGCTGTTCCCTCTCCTCTGGGTGCTGGCACTAAACTTCTTGATAAAGAGCCTGCAATGGTAGTAAAAGGGAAATTTCCCAATACACTTTGTGAAGTCATGCAAGATTTACTAAACATGGTTGAAAATTGGTTAAAAGCAAATGGACTAAGCGTCAACCCTAACAAAACTTACCTCACCTTATTTACCAGGAAACATAGAATTCCAAATGTAACTCTCCCGACTCTAGGTGGAATGGCACTATCATTCAGTGATGAGGCCCGCTACTTATGTAAGTCTAATACTAGACAGAAAACTAAGATGGAAGTCAAATGTCGAAGATAGAGTAAAAAGAGCGACAATAGCACTCTACTCTTGTAAACAGCTAATAGGAATAAGTTGGTGTATTTCCCCATCTATCGTATATTGGCTTTACATAGCAATTGTCAGACCAATCCTAACACACGGTATACTACAATAGTATGTTGACCGGCTTCAGATAAGTTATATATTAAAAAACCATGGTACATGTACAAAGAATAACCAGTCTTTGCATCTGAGGGGCCCTTAAGACTACCCCCACAGAGCCACTAAATATTATGCTGAATCTATTAGCAATAACGTGTATCGGTAAGCAAGCAATTGTCAAGGCAGCCCTCAGATTAAGAGAAATCGGTATACTCAGAACGAACCAGATAGGAAACTATTCAATTTTAGAAAAATTTCCCTACTTTCCTGGTACAACGGATTTCTGTAAGACCAAGTATATCAACTTAAATAAATCCTTCGTCACATTATTTCCTTCTAAAGAGGAATGGGATAACGGGCTTATTGTTAGGAAAAACGATATAAACATCTATACAGATAGCTCAAAACTAGACAACAGAGTAGGTGGAGGTGCTTACTCCGATAAACTCGGAGTTAGCCAATCATTTCGCCTACCTGATCATTGCAATGTATTTCAGGCGGAAGTCATTGCCATAAAAGAGGGGCTTACGGTAATGGAAACGAGAGTATTATCCACAAATGAAGTATTCATATAATCGGAAAGTGAAACGGCAATAAAAGCGTTAGAGTCTAAAACACACCCGTCAAAAACAGTCATAGAATGTTTTAAACTTCTAAAAGACGTATCTAAATGCTACAAAGTACACCTTATTTGGGTGCTAGGCCACAGGAATATAGCAGGGAACTGCAACGCAGATGAACTTGCTGGAACCGGTACATCGCTCGACCTCCAAGTGAATAAGACGCTGATCCCCATGCCTATAGCCACTTGAAAATTACTGATAGATAGGGAAACAACAACATCAACAAGGTAAATACAAGCAGACAGACATAGCCGAAATGGAACAACGGTTGATCAAAACGCTTGTTAAGATTTAACAGAGAAGCTATATGAAAAATGATAGGGGTATTAACTGGTCATTGTTTAATAGGCAGCCCCGTTAGAATGCTAGGACTCCCGTACTTCGATTTCTGTAGAAGCTGTCTTAATACAGAAGAAGAGGAAACAGTAAGACACCTTTTATGTGAGTGTGAAAGCTTAGCTATGAGGAGGCTGCGCACTCTTGATACGGCATTTTTAACTGATGTAGCGGACATAGCGCATCTAAAACTAACGAACCTTTGCTCGTTTATTAAAGCTACCGGATGGTTTGGAAAGGAACCCATAGGACAAGGATAAGTTCCAGTGGTATCACAATGGACCTATGAAAGGTCTAAGTGTGTCGTTGCGACAGCCACCCTACCTACCGGTATAGTTCCATGCTATTCATTTGTATCTACCGAAAACTTACGACTGCCGTATAATCTTTTATGGGTTACTCCATTGTCATGTAGATTCATCCCAATGTTCTCTCTCTTTACTGCTCTAGATTTACAAGTAGGGATGATACGGTTACGAAAAGCTAGTTGCAATGTCTTGCTCAAACCATTTAGCATTTACCAGATTGGTATATGTGGGGAGGAACCAAACATGTTGCGAATCGTTTGCCTGCTCAACAAGAGCTGGGCATAGTGCACGAAAGAATTAATACAATAAGCAGAAAGTTATAACGCTGAAAATCTAAAGATTAAGGGATAATGAAACCCTACTACCACTAAAAAATGAGTGGTTGTGCAATTTAGTGGTAATGTAAAATATCCAACCCTGTGTGCAACTCATCAATGACGTTAGTTTTTTTAATGTGTAATTGCGGTGCTGACAATCCAAATCTAATTTGAAGGAATCCATGCGGACACATAGACTCACTGCTTGGTGTGGCTTTTAGTCTGAGGAATTCATCGAACTGTACTGTTTTGAAAGTAATGTCCAAAACGCTGTTATGGTGAACAGTGAATGTTATCGTGGCATGATAACAAACTTTTTATGACGTGAAATAGATCACATGGACTTAGACAATATATAGTTTCAACAGGAAGGTGCTACTTGCCACACAGTGCATAAAATAATGGCCTTTGCGCGAACAAGCTTCTTAGAATGTGATATATAGATATAGGTATATATAATTGGCACCTGTGCCCTTGTATCTTCTGGCCGAGCTGCTTCTTTATTTGTGATGTGCGCCTTGTTATTTTTCCACAAATGGAGTGACCTACTGTTTTATGTATGCCGTCTCCGAGCAGCAGATGGTTGTTTATGAAAATCTTTTTCATGGCAGAAATACAATCGGAGGTTTTCCATAGCCTGCCGAGTAGCGATAGCCATTAGAAACAGTTTTTCTATTATATCATTTGATGTTTCGCGCCCGGAGTCTCGAACCCGTGCACTTACTCGTAGGACTAAGGCGGCAATATCCCATCTTGCAGTTTGACACCATTGGCTTTCTTTCTCTGTGGCTACGGGAACAGTATGGTCCACTATCTACTGAAGAAGGATAGGCACATTTTTTTCATCTTGTGTATTATTCAATATCAACAATATACGTCTAATAATTGTATTTAAATATATTCACGAGAAGTCTTCCTTCCTTTGCCTTAACATTTATAATACATAAAAGTGTGCAGTAAAGGGTTGCTCATATTCGACGGACCCATCTGGCAACCCTGTATCTTTTGACAAAGACGTCAGATCGCTTAATGACATACCGCGTTGGAAGCGTCAGTCCAAGCAAATTTTTACCATGGAACTGTCCACGCCACGCTAGTGCTCCCAAGTTGTTAAAATTCACATTCGACAAAAGAAGTCAATTGCGAAAACTCAACGTGCGTATAAAAAATTAAATAATGTGAAAAGTGCACCTTCTGAGAACACCATTAAACGTTTGTACGAAATGTTGACTTCTTCTTGTGAGGATATTTAAAAAAGTTTATATTAATAAGCCAAAGACCATAGAAGAGCTCAAGAACAACATCCGTGAGGAAATAGCCGCTATTCCAGCCGAAATGTTAGCTAAAACTGTGGAAAATGCTGCAAAATGGGCACAATACGCCAAAAAGGCTCAAGGCGGCCATTTGAGAGATATCATATTCAAAAAGTGATGTCAACAAATCTACTTGAACCGAATAAAATGATTATTATCGTCAACATCAAAAAAATTGTGCTTTTCTTTGATTTAAAAAAACACATGGGTCGGTCGAATATGGGCAACCCAGTATTTGAAGGCGACGACGCTTTATCTTTTACCTATGGCACACATAAAATTCCAAAAAAAAAAGAAAAAAATTAAAAAAAGGTTTATTGAGGCTACAACAGCTTTTTATATTATATATATATTGTATGTGTCTTATACTATTTGCTCTAAATGCACACATAGATACAAATACAGGCGCATTAAGGTGCATTACCCTTCACACCAAAACGAATCGGCACTGTTTTTCCACTGGATTAATGAAATTTATCTTGACAATTAAAAAAATTAGATTTGCAAAAACACAATTTTCTACGAAATAAAAGGTTGAAAAAATGTCTTTCCAAAAACACCGTCCGGTCCATTTGATTAGAAGCAAGAATTTTTATGGAGGTAAATGGGTATTGAAGCAACCGTATTTGATCTAGTGGCACCCGGTTTTCTGACAATTCAAGCGAAGACTGAACTTTGGTCAAAGTCAAACATGCATCAAAATACTGCTCCATCTAATGGTATCCCGCAGCAAGTTTTAATATTTTGCTTAATTTAATATTTGACTTGAATAGAAGGACTCAGTTTGTCTACATTATTTGCCAATTAAACTTCTTAATTCTAATAAAAGAGGAAAACAGAAAGGTTTAGCAGATCGCAAAAAGGGACAAGGCGATATCTTGAGCTCAGCGGAGCCAAATTGTCGCCCAAACTGGTCGAAATCCAAATGTTGTGGATTTTTACGTGAAACAAGGCCTCCTTTGGTAAGAAATACAAAGGCTGAACTGCGATGGCTTTGATAACGAAGGAAATCCGAAAAATCTCTACGATTACATCAAATACCACCCTTCAAACAGCAAAAATTACACAATTGGCAATTGTTAATAGGTCTATCGATAAGTTCGTGCGGTTTTACAACAGATGGCGTAACTTGATTATTATTCCATCGATCCACATTTCCAAACATTCATTGGAGAGCTACTGTCGTAAGGCACAAACGTCAGTATAAGTTTTTTATTTGAAGCGTAAACAACAATATTTTTACCACACTTGAAAATGTCGAGTTTCGTGCCAAATAATGTGTTTTTGCGGGGAATTCTTCTTCATTATTTTAATATGAAGAAAAAAGCAGCCGAAAGTCATCGTATCTTGGTGGAAGTTTATGGTGAGCATGCTCTAGCTGAGCGAACGTGCCAGAAGTGGTTTGCACGCTTTAAAAGTGGTGATTTTGGCTTGGAAGACGAAGAACGCGAGGGTGCGCCGCCAAAGTTCATGGATACCGAATTGGAGGAATTGCTCGATCAAGATCCGGCTCAAACGCAAGAAGAGGTTGCAAAAACTTTGGGAGTTGATCAATCAACCATTTCCAAACGTTTAAAAGCCATGGGAATGATCCGAAAGGTAGGCCATTGGGTGCCGTATGAATTGAAGCCAAGAGACGTTGAACGCCGTTTTATGGCATGCGAACAACTGCTTCAACGGCACAAAAGAAAGGGTTTTTTGCATCGAATTGTGACTGGCGATGAAAAGTGGGTCCATTACGACAATCCAAAACGTCGGGCAACGTATGGATACCCTGGCCATGCTTCAACATCGACGTCGGCGCAGAATATTCATGGCCTGAAGGTTATGCTGTGTATCTGGTGGGACCAGCTGGGTGTTGTGTATTATGAGCTACTGAAACCGAATGAAACGATTACGGGGGATGTCTACCGACGACAATTGATGCGTTTGAGCCGAGCACTGCGAGAAAAACGGCCGCAATACGCCGATAGACACGACAAAGTTATTTTGCAACATGACAATGCTCGGCCACATGTTGCACAAGTGGTCAAAACATACTTAGAAACGCTCAAATGGGATGTCCTACCCCACCCGCCGTATAGTCCAGACCTTGCGCCATCCGATTACTATCTCTTCCGATCGATGCAACATGGCCTGGCTGACCAGCACTTCCGTAATTACGATGAAGTCAAAAAATGGATCGATTCGTGGATTGCGGCAAAACCGACCGAATTTTTCACAAAGGGAATCCGTGAATTGCCAGAAAGATGGGAAAAAGTAGTAGTAAGCGATGGACAATACTTTGAATATTAAATTTGTAACCATTTTACGTCAATAAAGTTTCAAATTTCGAAAAAAAACCGCACGAACTTAAACATAGTCCTATTACAACCAGCAAATCTACCGTTCAAAGGGCTTTTCTAAAAGCGCCACATCTGAAGCACAACACTTTATAAAAAAAACCACCATTCAATCAATTTCGTAAAGAATGTCGCCTCGATCTGTTTTGTTACAAATAACGACCCGGTGAATGGAAAAAAGTAGTATTTAGTGACGAAAAGAAGTTCAATCTATATGGATCGAATAGATACAATTACTATTTAAATGACTTAAGAAAGGAGGAATGGTACTTGAGTCGACATTACAGCCATGAAGGTGATGTTAATGTACTATCACGCATTCGAAGTGAGAATTCTGTAGTACAAAATAACGGGAAATAGCTATTAAGCTCTGTTGGACTGTTTTCCAAATGGAAATTGTTCCTACCTTAAAGTAGCCGAATGGATAATCGAGAGGAGATGGAGCGGGAAACACATTGGAGTTTTTAGTGGCAGTCAGGCTGTACTGAGGGCCCTAGAGAACGCGAAGCAAACCTCGAAGATTGCTCAAGAATGTAAGACGAAGCTTACTTATATGTGTTCCAGGACACTCCAGTGTTCAAGAAAACGAAATTGCCTTGGACCAGTTGCTCCTCCACAAGAGCCAGATCCAATAATCGGAATCAGCGATTACGCATGCACATAATTTACATAAAGAGCGATGGTCCGGTCTAGAACGCTGCTGAACTGCAAAGTGTTTTGTGATGAGTCCGAACAGAAAACTGTCGAACTTTGTAATAAAACTTGGAAGGAAAGATGTTCGGTTGATGGCCGGTATTATTATAGGACACAACCCATGGGGTCAGAATATGACCACCTGACCACCATTGTAATCATTGAGGACCCATTGTGCCTGCCTTGGCTTGGAGGAGGCGGATAGCACTGAGCACTTTCTTTGTGAGTGTCCTGCCTTTGCTAGAGCACGGCTACGAGTTTTGGGTTCCGATGTCGTGAGAATGAGTAATATTCGTTCACCAAAACTGGAGGATATTTACAGATTTGCCAAGAATCTTGAAAATTCTCCCAGAACTAACTACCTTTATCTCTGTCCTTCCTATCTCTTTCCCTGATACTTTTTTCCTTCCCTCCTTGACTATCTACCCTATTTCCAGAGCTCTAAATACAATGGGCTTTTTAGCCTGAGTATTTTAGGAGCCACCAAATCTCCTGGTGCTCCTTGGCTCGTAAGATTTGTGAGAATGAGCAACAATTTGAAGACGAAAATGCGTTAATTCGAATCATTAAAACGGCCTGGTCTGAAATATCATTAAGCTATCAAGAGAATTTGTAGAAATGCATCCGTCGACGTATTTACGAAGTAATTTATAAACAAGGTGACAGCTCAAACTATTAAGCTTTAAATAACAAATGTAAACAAATATTTCAATATCATAATTTTTTAACCTTTTTAAACTCTTCCAATATCAGAGTTTATTTTTCCGAAACAATATTTTTAAAACTTCTTTTGTTTTATTTTTGGCCATATATCAGGCCACTGCAACTCAGATAAATCTTATAATTTTTCCAATATATTTTAGCGGATATCTTAAAATATTATAGAATACATTTTACTTTTATATTCCGGTGGGAAATCCGCACCTTTTTTGTGGTGAGTCACCCTAATGTACATACATATGTACTAGCAAATGTCTTTTGCGTTTCTGTGATATCTACCCGTGCGTAAATTTTTTAGGTAATTTCAACACTGATGCCTGCCTCTGTTATTATGTGCTTGAATACATCTAGTCCGTCGGGGCTTGTAGCTGTGCTTAAGTATGAGCTGGGCTAAAGCCAAAGGGTTTTATGATTTATTTATACCACTTGCTTATCACACATAAATTTCTCTGTTTCTTATTTAATGTTTGGTTTTTATTGCAATATCAAATATATACTCATACGCACGCAGAGATATTTGGACAATGACAGCAATAATAAGAATAATAATAATAATAATATTAAAATAAGCAAAGCTAGCGCAAGCCAGACGTCTAAATGCGAAATCATATAGTGAGCGGGTAACAATCAGCAGAGTAGAAAGCGGACAATGACCAACTGATATAAAAATACAATGCAACACGCAAATAAAACAAAAAATAGATCATATTTCTGAATGTATTAATCTACGCTGCAATACTGTAATCCCAGACAATTAATATATGCCATAAAACCTACACTGCACACAAAAAGGGTAATAAAATCATTATATATGTATGTATATACATAATTGGCACCTACACCCTTTTCGGGTGTTTGGCCGAGCTCCTCCTCCAATTTGTGGCGTGCGTCTTGATGTTGTTCCACAAATGGAAGGACCTACAGTTTCAAGCCGACTCCGAACGGCAGATATTTTTTATGAGGAGCTTTTTCATGGCAAAAATACACTGGAAGGTTTGTCATTCCCTGCCGAGGGGCGATTGCTATAAGAAACATCTTTTTCTTCATTTTGGCGTTTCACCGAGATTCGAACCTACGTTCTCGCTGAATTCCGAATGGTAGTCACGCACCAAGCCATTCGGCTACGGCGGCCGCCCAGATAAAATCATTGTAAAGTAAGTAAAAATAAATGTGGGCGAAGGCGTTCACGGCAATATCACATAACACACTGCAATAGGAGGTTTCATAAAAGAAATAAAGGATCAAATAATAGCAACTGAAATAATATATAAGGTGGCGAAAATTAGGGGCACAGATACCTGTAAACGGCCATATTTTCTCTGATTTTCATTAAAATTATTAAAAATGAAGTATTCAACATTTTTTATTTTGAAAATTGGCATACAGTTTATTTATACATTACTCTCAATTCTTCTAGGCAGGTCGCAGGGAGGCTTCTCAATCGGCGCGCATTGTGGCATCGGCGTCAGTGACCTGAATACAAAAAACCAAAAATTATTTTGTTTATTAATGTCATAATTTCTTTATGAATAAAACACAAATGGAAAAAAAATCGCGGAATAAAATGCTTAACAAAAAAATGAATTCTGGGGTGAATTTTCCTACTATTTTTGCTTCAAAAAAATTATTTTTTCGGAAATTTTCGAAAACTTGGAAATTCACATAGAAAGTAATATTATAGAAAAGATGTTTGCAAAATTTCACGAAGATCGGTCAATAACTTTTCGAGAAAAACGCGTCTAAAGTTTGAATACAACGTAACTATACCTCTCCCAGCGCTCGAACGTAAAGAATAGAGTCGTCACGGTTGACGATCTATAATACAAGAAATACTTAAATTTACGTTCTAAAAATTTTTTGACGTATTCTTTGACATATTAACATTTTAGGGGGAAAAAATTTTTTTTTTTTGTTTTCGAAATTTTACAGGTATCTGTCCCCTTAACCATCCCTTGGCTTTTGAATAACTTGTTTACTAAACACAGGATTTTGAGTGATGGAGGCTGTCTGTAGTACTTCACAAGAGTCAAAATCGATTCACTTACGACACCATTTGCAAAAATTATAGATCTTCCGTTAGGCTGATTAATTTTGCGCCACCTTATGCATTTGCATATTTTAATCGCTTTTAAACATAACATCACTAGAATCCTTACAAAGAATAGGGGCGGGCGCCTCTACGATGTGGTTTATGCTTCTAGGGATTATAGACCAGCCATCTCTCGAATTAATAAATCAACGAAGGTAATATTTATAACTCTACAGACCATAAAAATAATACTAAAATATTTATTAGCTTTGAAGAGCAACAAAAAGTATTTTTAATCTGCAAGTATAAAATCTAAAATGAAAAATCTTAAAATTCAGGAGAATAATACAAAAGTTTCTCCACTACAAAACATACTGAACGTGGGTAACTTCATCCGGCTGAATCAAATGCCACCAGCAAAACATTCGAAGTGAGTGTATTTCAGCTTCGTTGCTGACTGAACTTAGCGGCCGCCTGGTTTGAAGGTAGTCATTGGTGAACAATTGATTCCCAGTGCTGGAAAATTACAAATTCAAGATGACTGTAGCCCCAACATTGTTGTAACTGCTTCCCAGTGCTAGAAAATTACAAATTGAAGATGACTTTAGCCCCAACACTGTTGAAACTGCTGCACAAATACTGGATTTGACAACATCGGAAATGTATAGACTCCATACCAAATAGACTTCAAGCTGTAATTGATAATAAAGGATACCCAAAAAGAACTAAATACCTTAAAATTTTAAACAATAGACATAAATAGTCGCTCTTTTTTAACTGTATCATTTAATCATTTTTTGCATTTCAATGAAATGAGTGAGCACTTTTTCGTGTTCATGTTGAGAAATAAAATTAAGCAAAATTAAAAAATATACCTGCATACTCTGTTTTTACATTTTCGCAAAATATTATAAAATATAGAACACTTAACAAAGAAATCGCATCTGTATCAAATAAGGTGTGTACGTATTGCAATTAAATTGTACATGGAAAAATTAAAGTGTTAGCCATTTACGCCACGTGGATATGAGTTGTTTCCTTGGGATTTCACTTAAGTCTCTCAATATCCTTCCCATTTCTGATTATAATTTCGCACAAAAGTTTTTCACTTCGTCCTTTAAGCACAACTCATACTCATAATACGTAGTTCGCTTTGCGGTTGCAGTCATGGCACGTAGTTCAGTGACCCAAAGCTGCCCAGTTGGAAATAGAAAAAAATCAATTTTAGTTCGCTACACTTTTTCAGACTTTTCACTTTCTCTCTCTAATATAATTTTTCAAAGTTGAATGCAAAAAATCGCCATGCACAACTAAACTCTTTCAATGTCGTGCGCACAAAAGTGCCTGTATATGAGTACGTACGTATGTATGACGCACGAATGGCAGCATTGTTTGACATACTTGCATTCCCTTGAGCGCAAACCGGTGAGACTTTTCCATGGTACGTTTTAATATATCAAGAGTTTTTTTGCTCAACTAATGACATTTGTTAGTGCCAACTTGCTAGACGGTCAAGTGGCGATTAATTTCTCGAATTAATTGAATCAGATTGTCAGACTGATTGCAGACCACGGAAACAAACCACAATCCGCAAATACTCTGAATGCACAGCAACATCCTGTGGGAGTGGAATTTTTAAAGCAAAAGAATTTTGAAATTCTTTTTCTTTTGTATGCTTTCTTTCTTATATTTTTCTCAGACATGTGTAGCTGTCAGATATGTCTGTCATTTCCACGCTACCGCTTTCATGCAATACAAGCCATTGTTCGGTTTTATTTGCTTAAGTTGCGTATACGCAGTGCCGGTCGGTAAGAGGTTCTTACTGTATTTGTTTTTTCTTTTTTGTTACTTTGTCGGCAGTTCGACTTTGCAAGGCGAGTATGTGGGGCACTCAAGTGCAACAATGAAGTGTTTGAAAAGCGTGCATTTTACAGTTGGCGTTGGCATAACATGACTGGCGATCAGACAATATTGTGCATGATAGCCACTCTGCATTCCAAAAAGGGGGAAAACAAGCATGAGGAGGAGGTAGAATAAGTTTCAAAAATAATCAAGATAGCTTTAAAATAAGTTTTAGAATTGTATAGATTGTAAGATTGAAAATCTTAAAAGCAAAGCTATTTTTTTTATTATACCAACTAAAACTAATTAAGTTTATAATTACTGAAGCATTTGCTGCCCTCGTTATTCGCTTATGTTAAATGCTAAGTCTTTTTGATATTTTTCTCGTTCGTATTTCTCCATTATATTAAAAGTTCTGGAAAATAGAAAGGTAGATAGTGGAGGAGGATAGGTGAGGAGTAACAGAAAAATGAGATAGCACAGAATAGAGATAGAGGCAGAGATAGCTGGCCCTGTAAGAATTTTCCTGATTCTTTAGCAAGTCTGAAAATATCCTCCAGCTTAAGAGAATGAATTTTGCTCATTCTCATGACATCGGGACCCAAAATTCGTAGTCTTACTTTATCAAAGGCAGGACACTCACAGAGAAAATGCTCAGTGCTATCCGATTCTAAGCACGACAGGAAAATCGGGCGCTCAATGATTCCAATTGTGGTCAAGGTGATCAAATGCCGACACCATGGCCTACGTCTTGTAATAATACCGACCATCAATTGAACGTCTTTTCTTCCAAGTTTTAGAAGAAAGTTCGACAGCTTTCTGTGCGGGCTTGTCTCTTACTAAGAAACTGAAACGTTAGAGTTTTAATAAAACAGTCTACGGTCACCCCTTTATCTGGCGACTTCCCAAAAGCATTTGATGCCTTGAGTTATGCACAATGCACAGTTAAGGGAGTCCTCTTCGACAGTATTTGTCATGAATCAGGGTGCGCACGCTCCCCCTTACTTTCCATAATAGATTTCGACATAGTTTAAGGAGCTTACAGCGGTTGTGGCATCAACTGGAAGGTGACACACGAACTAGGTGACTTGTCATATGCTGACGACGTTGTTTCTGTTAGTAATAATTTCATCGAAATGCAAGAGAGTTTGTCAAAATGTGTTAAGCGACTGCTTGAAATTTGGCTTGAAAGCCAACACAAAGAAGACCAAATCTATGCGAGTAAAAGTAAAGAAAAACACGCAGTGCGAAATAGCATCTTGACTGCTAACACGGACAAATGCAGGAAATGCAGAGAGGATGTTGAGGAAACTGTAGAACACCATCAGTCCGTTTGTCCGGCATTATCAAAAACACGTTTAAAATGCCTGGAAGCCCCATTGTTTGAGGGTCAGGAGGACGTCTCAAAAGCGGATCTCCCAGCGCTGCTTAGATTCCCCAAAAGCACTGGCATCCTACATGGTGTCTACTTTAGGTATTCATGGAGGTCGGCCTCCATCTGGTATCGCTAGGGACCAAAAGGTCTATGCCTGGCTTGTTGCCAACCAGGCTAACCTAACCTATATCTCCCTATAAACTTTGCATTTTCTGTATAAAGGGTGTGTTTTTCAAAACTGTCAAACAATTTTCCCAAAAATATAATATATAATAAAATAATTTTTATTTCGAAAATTTTCAACAAAAAAAAACAAAAACAAAAAAAAAAGTGAAGAATGTTCCAAAAGTATTCAATAAAATTACTTTTTTTTAATTTTTAACAAAAACACAAACAATTATTTTGAACAAAGTTTCCTTTTTAGTGTTTTTTGTACTAAAAACTAAAAAATGTATACTAAAAATTGAAAAATTTATACTAAAAATTCAAAACTTTATATTGAAAATTACTTTTAATTAATTTTAATTAATTATAACAAAACTATTTTTTCCAAAATTTTTTTTAAGTATTTCTTATACAATTCAATTTAAAAATAAAAAAAAACTATTTCTTACAGCAATGGTTTTTAAAGTAATTTTCATACGAAAGTATGTCCCCGTTGGACACATTTTTTTAAATCTTCGGCTGGGCACTGGTTGGGTCTGCCCTTTTTTCGATAAATAATCGCTAGAAAATTAAGTTTTAAGAAACTGCCTGGAAGCTCAAGTCGTTACCTATAATAGAAATATGTTAAATTTACGTTAAAAATCGAAACAGTTTGGTCAGACGTTGTTGCCCAACGGACGGTTAAAAAAAACCAATTTTGAAAAATATATAAATAAAATTTATTTCAAAATTATTTTTAAGTATTTTTTATGCTGATTAAAAAAATTATGATAATGGTACAAAGCACCGCGGATATTTGATTCTAAAAACTCCATATCCAAATACTCAATATTGAGTATATTTCAAAATTATTAAATATTTCTTAAAATTGTTTCAGTTTACTTCTTCTTACACTCAAGCCTACAAATAAACCAATTTTTATTAATGACGATAATGTTCAATATACCTGAGTTCAATTGATAAAGCATCGCACAGGTACTCTTTTCCGTTCATCTATAAAAGCACCGGATGCTGGAGCTTTTGAAAATAAGTGTTCGCTGCTCAATCAATGAGGAGCACGTTTTTGGGATTTTGTTAATAAAATGTGCAATTACTCGACACAACTCCATACATAAATCTCTTACATAAAAAAAATTGTATTCTCAAATTATGCTGCGTTTCAGTATTTGCAAAAACTTTCCGAATTCGTAGTAAAATCGAGCCTAAGTTTTCTGCATTTGTTAATACGCAACACAAACAGAAAAAAATAGAAAAATGTGTAAACACTTTTAGTGAGTGTTGAAATCAAATGGAACTAAGTTTATTTATACTTGCATATTTACACCCACAAATGAACCGATAAATCGATGGACTGCGTGGGAAATCTATGTAAATTTTTTAAACTTTCTTTTCCTATATTGAAATTATAAAGAGCACGAAAGCAGGATAATAAATGAGATAAAAATATTAAATTCACAACAACACAAATTACGCACAGGAAGTGTCCGTTAACTTCCGCTACTCAGTCATGCGTATCTAATTCCGCTTGGCAAGTGAATAGAAGACGAAATTTGCTCTGAATTGTGGCAGAAAAAAGGTTGAACGAGAATGTTGCTGACAATTTTTAAGTTATTTATTTTGCATACATTTTACCACCATTTACTCTTCATTGAATAGTGTAAATATTTGAATAAGTTTACTTTCTTGGAATTATTGTGGTATTTTAGATATGGGCTGACTACATTTTTTAAACTCGAGCACTGCAGTTATGCACTGGAGGCTATTAGGAATTTGCGCACACAATTTTTATTTGGAATAGGTTAATGGACAGCAATTCAGATTGAAGAGAAAAATTGGTTTGGTTGGAAATTGATTGCTGATAATGCTGCCTGAGCAGCTTCTGCTGAAATCTAGGATATTTTAATTTATCACAATTCGTTACTAACTTTAAACCACTTAGACCCGTCAATGAATTGAAGGTCGAATAGCTTTGGAGATCTTCCTTAGATTTTTCTTTGAAAAGCTTAGTGTTTCGTCTTTACTGGACACTCATGGATATATTGTAAATTCGCAGCTATATCACCAAGGGGGTTGTCATTTTTTTCTTTTTTTTTTGTTTTGAGAAATCAGTACAACAAGATTTTTCAATTAGGTAGGTGGTAGGTGAAATGGTTAGTGTTGGACTGGAACGCCCTAAGTAGCACTAAAGCGCTGTTTTGAAACCAATATGAGCCCTCCAATAGGCAGATATCTACAGCCAACCAGAGCTGTTGATATAACCAGTATTTATCAGTCAGCTTTTATTTGAATGAATAAATCACAAACTAGTTCATTCATATAGCGAAAATTACGTCATGCAATAAATTTCAAAGGTTTTTAAAACTACAATTAAATCCACCTTCTTTTTTGATAATGACATTTTTCCGTTTTCACGTTTTATAAAGTCGAAAAATTTTACGCAACCCATATTAAAATTAGATTTTGTTTGAAATTTGATTTTGTTCTTGTGCCAGGAAGTTTTCGGTTGCTGCGTTTGAATGTGGTAGTGAAAAAAATTGAATTATAATTGAACATTGAATATATGAATATTGAAAGAAATTTTAAAGAAATGTAGCTTTGCACACTCTATAAGTATAACATAATACGAGACATATATATTTTTTTACGTTTTTACATTTGACATTTTAAATCTTTGCATTAATTCATGAGGCATAAATGCTTCAATCTTCGTGAAGTGAAGTTATTATTAAAAAGGATGACTGCTCGAGTACTTGAATGAATGATAAGCGCACTGCTGTATCGCTGACTAGCTCTGTTAATTTCTCTTAAAGTGCCGTAACATTTAGATGGCGCGTTGCCACACATGCGTAACACTTTTGACTGGAATCTCAGTGGCATTTCCATTTTAGATCTTGAGGACGAACCCATATTCCAACCCCGTACGTTCATTTTTTTCCAGTGCTTCTCTAGCGAATTTGTACACACAATTAATCTGCCCTATAGTCAAGTGATATTTGCGGAATGCAAATTAGTGAGTTCGAAAGAGTTTTCTTTGCTCAATTATCGGATTAAGTATTTTCAGAAGTAGCCTTTCATAAAGTTTAGAAGCAAAAGGCTGCAGACTTATTGGCCTATAGTTGGAGACAACATTCGGAGATTTCCCAGGCTTTGGAATAAGCATAATTTCAGCAACTTTCCACTAATTGGGAAAATACTCGTTTTTGTTCATCGTGGATAACTCTTTTATTTTGAGATCTCTCCTTATTTTATGTTTTACCTCTTTCCAAGTAAATCGTGGAATTGGGAAATCCATTTGAAATGGCACTGGAAAAATCTTCAATTTTATGGAATTCTTAAGGGTTTTGACTCGGATATGATACAAAAACCTTAAAAAGATGTTACGCAAACTTGTCAGCTTTTTCCTTGTCAGTTTTTGCACAGATTCCTTTCAGCGTTTTTATCTCAGATTATGTTGGCTGTAAAATTGTTTTCGTTGCCTTCCACAGTGAAAGGGGAAAATTATGATATAATTTTTTTTTTTCAAATTCCGGAATTTTTTTCAAATTAGGAGAACACCCATAGCAGCCGCATGTTCACCAAAGGGGAAATATTCCATTATTGTGGGTATTAGAGTGAAAATAGCATTTTTGGACTTTGTTAACAAGTTGTCGTTGTTCTTCCCAATCTTTTCGCTTATTCAATCTTCCATCAGTCATTAGTCTAAATTGAAAGCGTTTTCGAAATCAATATATGTTCTAAATCAATAAAACCCTGCAGTTAATTCAAGTGAATAACGTAGTACTGCTGCTTCGGTTCAAATACGCAGGACCTGATTACAGTGCTCTCGTTATTGTAAATTTGCATATGATCAGGAACCCAATCGGGAGTCGGAGCAGGGGTTTTCGACCGTCTGGGGTAGTGAGCAGACCTAAATCCCATCAATCTTCTCCATTATATCAACAGCTATGGCTGGCTGTAGATATCTGCCTGTTGGAGGTCTTAACGAAATGGTATTAAAACAACTTTTTCGAGCGCCAGTTTGGCACTCCTAACCATTTCACCTACCTAGGAACGCAAAGTAGATGATTATCACATTAACCGTTGAACTGCGATAAGAATGCTTCTTGGATATATATAAAAAAGTGTGTTTCTCTAGAACTAGAGAGAAAGAGAGTGAGATAAAGAGAGATTGATAGCATACTTTAAAGAAAATATCTGCCATTGCGCCGCTATCCATATTCGAGCTATCGAAGTAGATTACAACGAAATTCATTTTATTTACTGTGCCACTTCTTCGGTTTCTTATAGAAGCGAACCCAGCTGAAAGTTTTTTCTGATATCTAACAAAGGAAGGCCATTATAAGATCTGATTTGATACTACAAAATTATCTTGAAACTTACCTGACCAAATGAACTTAGATTCCAAACTTCTTCCATCACAGAATTTGATTGCAGCATTGATTGAAATTTTGTGGACGTTGGGGGAGTTTGACACACAGCGAACCTGCACACAAATAATAGCTATTTTTTGTAAATGTTCCTTTTGTTTTCATAAGTTTTATTGTAATAAGAAATAATTGATAAATTTGATTAATGCAAAGTGATAGTAACCATTTAAATCTTCTTCTTCCTAAATTTTTATTTATGTTTCCAACTGTTTTTCTTCACACAGTTTACAAATAAAAATGAACAATTTAAAGTTATAAGTTAACAATATACATAATTATTTTTATTGTTGTACTTCCGTTGATGTTTAAACTCATCTGTTGCGCCATCTTTTCGGTTGATGATCCGGCGCATGTCTTCCAGATGGTATAAAATCTCTCGCTGTTCTAATAATCCTGTCGCTTCCAGCTCTTGTCACATTGGCATTCCAAGTTCGTCGTCTTATTCTGGCAAACTTAACGATGTCGTTTATTCCAGTTTCGCTTCGGATTACATCGTTTTTAATGTAATCTAATTGTACTTTTCCATCGATTGATCAGAGTGCTCGTACTTATTATACGCATCAGTTGTTTTTTTTTTTAAGTTTTCTGCTCATGCCTCAGCTCCATAAAGCAGTATGCGCCTGATTGTATATACAAGTATAAAACAAAACAAAAAAGTACCGGTTGAGTAATTTTCGACTTGTTCAATTTATTCAATTTCAATTTTATGACTTTTATACAAATTTTGGCCCATAGACATGGCTGGTTTGCAAGTTTATGCAATGTATGTTGAAAAAAAACCTTCCAAAACCAACCTTCCATATTTTCGAAGCTTATTTTTTAAGATGTAGCGTTATAGTGTGAAAGGCAATGAGTGTGATCTGCTTCTCGGTTTACTCAGCTTTTTATTTTGGTCATAATTGGTTTTACAGATCAGCCAAAATTGCTATAATTTTCAAATTTCTGACTTATTATATTGCCATATATTTTCCCCACTCTAATAATCCAGCTAAATTAGATATAAAATATTTGTTTTGAGATCCAAAAAAACACATCTAGCCTGGCTCGCTGCACAATCAAATCACGGTAATTATTCATTCTCGTCGCATCGCAGGCTAACGGCCACTCCGAGTCGTAGACCATCAATGATTGATTTACCTTCTGTATCACTCTTTTATAAATCAATATTTTCTTATCATTTGTTTTTCATCCAAGTAAATCTAGTGCTTGTAAATCCAGTGGCAGCTGTTATTTATGGCCGTCCTTCCAATGTCGCTAATTGTGCAGCCAGTACTGAGCTGCTGACTGTACCTGCCCGACAGTTTGAAAAATCAGCCATACTTTCACTTCATTCCCACTTTGCTAGAAAAATTCATCGAATTTCGGATGTAACTCTCTGGTAATACCCCCATTGTGTCTCCTTTTTCACCTTCTGCTCCCCTCAATTGCTGAATTGTCATTTCAGGTGACATAATGAAAATGTGTGGTTAATTCACAATTTGTCAAAGGTGGCTTTGGAGAGTAAAAAATATATGCAAATAAATGAGGAATGAAAGTGAAATAAACACATCTACATACATAAAATTACGTCGCGATTCAATGATGAATTGAATATAAAGCTTCGGCTGTGATAATTGAAAAAAAACTTTGCAAAGTGGGAGTAACGGTACACAAAATTGTATATCTATACATAAATCAACGCTTCATCAAAGCATCATTCTTCAATAGCATTTGGTTCATTTGAATTTCTCATTTATTCTTAGAATGCCCTTAATTATTGTGGGCTTTAGAAATCAGGTTTATTGAAAGTTCGAATTGAGGTATTTATATTGTGACTACAGTCGGTGGGGAATCATTTAATTTGTTACTTAATGTTACTGATTTTACTCGTGATTGGAAAAAGATAAACGATTACATCCAAAAGCGCCAGACAATTCCCAAGTAGTTTATACTTCTTAGCATTCAAATTCATTTATTTGCCTTATTGTTCTTAAAATCTGAGATGTCGCAATGAAAAAATAAAATAAAAATTGAATTGACGGATGAGCATGACGAAAAATAAATGTTGCAGGCCATTTTTGTAGTGTCGGGGGTAAATTAAGGTAGTCGTCTGGTCAAATATTCATTTTTATTGATATTTTTTGGGAATTTTTTTTTTTTAAGAAAATAAAATGCGATCGTTTTGATTTTATAGTACGTTATTATTGACATCAAAGAGTATACAAAAACAATTTTTTTTCTTGACATATTTTTTTGTAGTAGGGTGGCACTAAAGCAAGCGTCTTAAAAAAAGATAGGTGGCTTGTCAACAGGATTTTGGCTCTTCAGGACATCTGAAACGAAAAAGTTAAACTGATTATTGTTCTGTAGGCTTGTCATTCTGGCAGGTGCTACAAAGGGAAATTTTGTGAAAAATAACAAAATGGCGGACTTTTGAAAAAGAAGTCGATCGCATTTTATTTTGTTCAAAAAAAAATTCCTAAAAAATATCTATAAAAAATAAATATTTGAGCAGACTACCTTAATTCAAAGTCGGCATTTATATCTGGTTTTTTAAATTCAGAGTAAGGCGAGTTAATCTAAGGCGTAGTCTTGAATAATTCGTGCGAAACTAGATTTCAGTTGATTTTGAAAGCTAATTCAAATTAAGATAAAAATGGATAGTTTCATGTGTTTTCAAGAAAATAAGTCATTTAGATTTAAGATTTGTAGAATATTAACGACTGCTCTGAGCCTCCAGCCATCCTGTCGTTTCATGTTTATCAATGTTGACGTGTATTTGAGGCTGTATGTGGATTATATCGTTTTGCTAATTTTGAAGACGTCTGGTCTCTTCATCTGCAATCCGCGATTCGGAGGTATTTTGTGGATATTGTATTCTTGATTGCTCTCAGGAGTGTGAATGCTAGTGTATTCTGCCAGAATGTTATAGCATTATCATGGCAGATCCCCATTTTGTCAGTTCACCAGTTCATTTTCCGTTACTTTCAATGCTTCGATGGGGCTCAGATTTAGGTAGCGTTTGATTTGCACTCAAGGTGGTAAGGCTAATCCTACTTTGTTACACCAGTTAGGGGTTGTTGCAGCCGAATCCAGTGACTGGATTGCAGCTTGGCTATCCAAAAGTATAACTATATTGCCCTTAAAAGAGAAATCTGCGATTAGTAACCCAAGACTCAGTAGGTCTGCTTGGAAGACACTGCAAGCATTAGAAAAAAGTACAGAGTTTTCAATATTATGTCTATGAGAATATATACCAGCTCCAACACTACAATCCATTATTTAACCATCTGCGTAGCCTGTTGTGCTGAAACTGTTAAGGGTTCCCGGTGATCTAGATCTCGAAAATTGACGGTTGGTTGGTTGGTTGGTTGGTTGGTTGGTTGGTTTAAGTGGTAATCCTTCCAGAATCCAACTAGCGCTTCCGCACCATTTTGTTGCCACATCCTCGTTACCAACTTGTTTACCTGTTATTTACAGCATGACTATATCCAGGCTGTGCGGTTCAGGAACCTTATCAGGTTGTTTACATCTAAGCCAGACAGGCTTAACATTCTGTCCTTCCATAGGGGAGGGCTTCCGCAGAGGAAATGGAAGATTGTTTTCTTTTTCTCCGGTTGTTTACAACTGTGACAGTACGTGTTGTGAGGGGGGATGCCCATTTTGGCATGAGGCTCGATTCTAACTTAACCTAAACGTCATAAACCAAGCTTAGACATATGGTAAATAAACTGCTTCGACACATTAGTGATTTTGTTTTGGCATCATATACTTTGGTTTGGTGAAAATGTCTGATTTGTGCCGAATAATCGTCATTTGCGGGAAGTGTTGATTTCCCTCTTTCATTCGAAAAACAAACGGCGGCTGAAGCGCTTCGAGAGCTACATAAAATTTATGGAGATGCTGCTTTAAATGAAACAACGTGCCGAGATTAGTTCCGTCCCTTCAAAGACGGTGATTTTAATGTTGACGACCGTTCGCGTGAAGGAAGGCCAGAAACCTTCGAAGACGCTGAATTACTGGCATTGCTCAATGAGGATCCATGACAAACGCAAGAAGAGCTTGCTTCAATATTAGGAGTTACCCATGATTCAGAAACAGGGACTTGGGTTCCTTATGAGTTAAAACTAAGGGATGTTGAACGTCGTTCTTTCGCCTGTGAACAACTGCTCCAGCGGCAAAAAAGGAAGGGGTTTGTTCATGGCATAGTGACGGGTGATGAAAAATGGATTCATTAAAATGAACAATTTTACCGCGACGGTATACGAGATCTATCAGAAAGATGGGAAAAAGTAGTCGCCAGCGATTGGCAATACTTTAAATGATTCACTTGCAACCATTTTTTCAGAATACAGTTGTATTTTCGCCAATAAAAAGTTAATTTAAAAAATGGACCTGGACGGTGTTGTCCCGTACTAGAAAGAAAAAACAAAAAAATTTGACAAAATGGAGCGGTTTTGAATTTAACATTCTAAAATTTGGGTTTTTTTTCGGTTTTTTAATAAAAAAAAAACGGAATAATTTAAATAATAATATGATTATAGTACGGGCGATAGCCATCGATGTTGTGAAATAGGCTTTTTTAAGGCTTTTTTTTTGTTTACAACACCAGGGCGAAAAAAGTAGTTTCGAGAAAAATTAGTTTAAAGTTTGAGGTACAGAAGCGCGCGGACCCTCTCTACCTAGTTAATGGGCTGTAGAAGCTATAATATTGGGAATTTCCGCATGAACACAGATATATTCTAAAGTTACTCTACTTTTAAAATATCCAAAAAACAAAAAATCGATTTTTTTGAAATTTCAGGACCACCGGGTCGCCTTAAGTGAGAATTCTTAACTCCATTCCACCTGCGTTGGAAAGAGCGTGACAAAATTTGCGTGTTGGATGTTGCCGTCAGGACGATGTAATCAGTTGAGTCTGACGTATACTGCATTGGGTGTATTCTTCTATAAAAAAATGGTGAATCTGCCAGCAAATTATAGCGATTTTTGAGCCACTTCCAAATTGCATTCAATCAAACTTCAATGGGTGACAAATCTGGATACTCGAAATTTTTCTAAAAATTGATATTAATGGATTGAAATTTTGGTGAATATTTTTTTTTACATATAAACGGTCAAAACAATTAACATCAAGTATTATTTATAGTTACAATTGAAAGAAGTTTACCTTTTCGTTAGAACACCTTGCAGGGTTCATTACTGCACACTATATAAGTACCTATAACATAATACGAGACGTATATATTATATTTTTATACATTTTTAAATATTACATTTTAAATCTTTGCATTAAATCATGAGGCATAAATGTTTTAATCTCTGTGAAGTGAAGTTGTTAGTAAAAAGGTTAACTGCTCGAGTAGTTAAATGAGTGGAAAGTCGACTGCTGCTAATTTTTTCGTAAATGTAACATTTTGTGATTCCTTTCGAATAAACCATGGCGCAGTGGCACACATTTGTAACACCTTTGACTAGAATCTCTGCCCCCAAATTTAGGTAATTGGAGAAGTTCCTCAAGGCTCTGTACTAGGCCCGGCTCTGTGTAATATCATGTATGATGGAGTGCTACGCGTTGAAAAGCACGAACAAGTTAGCATTGTTGGGCATGCAGATGATGCAGCTGTGGTAGTCGTAGGGAAAACGCTAAAAGAGGTCTCACGAAGGGTAGAGGCCACCATCTAAAAATTAAGCAATGGTTTCAATCATCTGGGCTAAGATTATAAGACCATAAGGCTGAACTGGTTCTCATAAGTTCTAGACGAAAAGTTGAAAACCTTGAAATAAAGGTTGGCGGTCACAATGTGACATCAACAGATACCATAAAATATTTAGAGGTAATGATCGACAGAAGGCTCAGTTTTAAAAAGCATTTGGAATACGCAAGCTCCAAAGCTGCAAAATTCTGCGTGGCTTGAGCGCAACTGATGCCCAATGTGGATGGGCCAAGGCAACAAATAATAGCATTGTTAGCAAGCGTCTGCAACTCGATCCTCTTTTATATATAGATATATAATTGGAGCGCATACCCTTTTTGGGTGTTTGGCCGAGCTGCTGCTACTAATATTTGTGGTGTGCCCCTTTTACGCTGTGGAAATTTGGGGTGACATAGTAAAATATCCCGGGTGGACAGATTATGCAATGTTAGAATCATTAGAGGCTATATGAGCATATCTGACGAAGCAGCAGGGCTAATAGTAGGCAGAATCCCCCTCGATATAGAGGTAGAATGCATGAAACAAAAATACCAACATGCAAAAAACTTGTGGGTATGTGGGAACAAAGCCTCACAGAGGGACGCCCTACAAAGGATCGATGATACCGCTCTGCAAAACTGGCAGACCAAATGGAACGATAGTAGGGAGGGAAGAACCACTTTCACTATGATCCCCGACATGGATCCGGGGAACACATGGAAACGTTAACTTCATGCTGACACAGTTTTTAACTGGGCATGGCTGTTTCAGGCAAGTACAAGCACACAGACTCCCCAGTTTGCCTATACTGCCAAGAAAAATATGAAACTCCTGAGCATGCCCTGTTAGAATGCTCTAGATTTGATGGGAAACGAAGCATGTGGCGCTCAAATATCGGCGAGAGCTTGACAGCTGCTAGCCTAGTACAATATATGCTAGAATCTGAAGAAACGTGACATTATGGTTGTAGCGTAGCTCAACAATTATGCGAAGGATAATGAACGCAGACAAATAAGTGAATAAACACATCCTGCCTCCTCGAAGGAATATCTTAACTGGTAATACCGAGGGGAAAAAAGCAGAACAGCGAGGCAAAGGAGAAGGAGAATGTTGAGCAATTTCTCTGTAAATGTTCGGGCTTGGCAGCTAGACGATTAAGGTCATTGGGTGCTCTTTTCTTCGGCAGCCTGGTGCGGTGCGTCAACATAAGTCCCATCAATCTTCTCCAGTAACATCAACAGCGCTGACTTGCAGTTGCCTCATGAAGATCTCAAAAGGAAAACGACGCTTTATTGCCACTTACCTACCTACCTAAATCAGAGATAAACAAATTGGCAAAATTTGTCAATACGAGTTTTCCTAACACATTGATCGCAGCACTTTTTTGAAAATTGTTTATTTACATTAGTTACGATTTTTCCGAATGCCAACCACTTTGGACTGAACGACTTTTGGCAAAAAATAAAAATAAAATAAAAAAATATATTAATGTAGTTAAGATGTATTCCGAATATAACTAAATCGATTTCTATAGTCTCGACCACTAGTGCACTTCACTACCTTTAAACGATTCAAAAATTTTTATTTTTATCGAAGGTATTTGTCGGTTGCACTAACAACTACTAACTAACATTAAAGAGCTGTTTAAAAGCAGCCGCGCAACAGCTACAGCTTGGAACCTCTAAGTTGACTGGCACGTCTCAGTCAAGTCTGGAATTAATTCGAATCGATTTTGGAACTCTCAACCAAATGGAAAGGATTATCTAGATCTCAGAGCGCATGTCGATTTATTGTTCGAGGGTTAACTGTCTACTCTCCACGCGATTATTCATAAACCAAGTAATTACTAACCTTTTGATAATGTAATTTCACCGTTTTAATTATAACTACTGATTCTTATTTCGTCGTTTAATTGAACCACACCAAAATCGTTTAGATTGTGATAATCGACTTTTTAACCAAACAGCAGCTTTTGTCTTATCGATTTTCGTTCTGAAATCGTTAAAATTGTGGTTGAGGACAGATAAAAAGGCGAATATTTTAAAAATGTGTTAGTAAATCCCACTACTGAGCGCCATCTAGTAGATACAAAAAAACTCACAAATGCTCACTAAAAATGCATCGTAATCGCATAGACGATTGAGGAATTTATAAGCTACAAACAAACAAACTTTCCTATTACATATACACATACATATGTATCTACACATATATTTATGCATACAAGAATAAAAAAAAATATTAGACTAATTGTTCGACAATAATTCTTTGCGCTGTTGGCGTTTACGCTAAATGCCGAGTTGCTTAAGCTCCACCCATTGAAATTATTAGGAACTGGCATACTGCTTTTTGTTCATAGTTTCCTCTCCCGTTAGTTTCAGTCATCAACAGCATCATTCATAACCGCTGCTTTAGTTTTATTTTTAGATCCTTTTTAAATATTACAATATTTTAGCACGCAGCTGGGGCAGTGTTGATAAGAAGCATTGCTATTATATTAACGCAAATGCATCAGCAGTACTTTTCACATAAACATCACATCAAGGCAGGTTGGTACTACGTAGCAAAATAAATGAAATGTCCACGCCGTAAAGGACATTTAAGTGCATCATTTTCAAGCATGATGCACGTGCTTACTCACACATACATACATACATACAGAGGTATATGTATGGATGTACTATGTAGCGCGCCAAGCGGATGCTCCCAAGTGTTTACGCCCACAGCTGTTCGCTTGTGTCCTTGTCATATTTGATGATGTGACGGTTACACCCGGAGTCGCACCTTGAAGTAAGTAAGTAAGTAATTCGTGTGCGTGAGTTGGCAGTGATGAAGTTTACTTGGCGGATGCTTTGGATCTGCTCTCAAAGTTTGCTGGGCTCTTAGGCTTCGCCTTTTCATGGAAATGATGCTGTAATCAGTGTTTTTTGTTGTTATAATACAGCACTTAATACTCCCACAACACATCTGACCTAAAGTAGAAATTCTCGTTAGTTTACTCCGTCAGTGTGTACCCAATTATTAAAGGAAAGTAAAATCAATACTTGAGTTAGAGCTCTTTGAGACTTAGCCGAATGCTCGAAAGATTTGCTCACCAAATTTTCTCCGTTAAGATGTCTTTATTCATGTTATTCAGGCAGAAAACAGTGTTAGTTATTTTCACAAATCAGAAGTCACTTCTCAAGTAGGTAACATTGTGTCGGTTAGATTTATAGCGGCACAAAATCCATTTTTTCACATAAGTATCACGGCTGCCGTAGCCGAATGGGTTGGTGCGTGACTATCATTCGAAATTCAGAGAGAAAGTAGGTTCAAAACTCGGTGAAAGAAAAAAATGAAGAAAAAGTTGTTTCCAATAGCGAACGCCCCTCGGTAGGCAATGGCAAACCTCAGAGTGTCCTTCTGCCATGAAAAAGCTTCTCATAATAACTGCCGTTCGGAGTCGGCATTTGTGGAGCAGCATCAAGACGCACGTCACAAATAGGAGGAGGAGCTCGGCCAAACACTCAAAAAGGGTGTATCCGCCAAGTATATATATGTATCGTAAAATATTTAAAGTTTAAAGCCAACTTGGTGGCTCGCTCACTTCACTAGTGTCTTGCTAGGTAGGTTGGTAATGGTTGAAATGCCGCTCTTGCACTCCCCAAGTAACAGCGAAGCTATCGTTTTGATATCATTTCGAGGCCACCATCGGGCAGATATCTACAGCCAGCCAGCGTTGTTGATGTAATGGAGAAGATTGATGAATCCCATCAATTGGCTCACTGCCTCAAGCTGTCGAGGAAGGGAACACCCAGTGACATTAATCGTCTAGCTGCCAAATCCGGATATTTACACAGAAAGTGCTCAACAGTCTCCTTCTCTGAAAGGTTCCCACAGCTTCTGCAAAGAGAGTTAAATGGTGAACCTAGTTTTTCCGCGTATGTGTCGATTGTCTAATGGCCGGTAAATACAGCTACGAGTTTGAAAATTAAATGGCATGGAGCTTCCAGAACTTTTCGAGTTTTCCGTCTATTGTAATAGGGCTTCAGGGTTTTCGAAATAGCAGCTCCCATCTCTTCTGCGCTTTTCTGAGAAATAAATTTGGCAATTTTCCTTTAAAACAGTCAGGAGGATGCCGATGATCGAGTAGGAGATCTTTGATCAGGGAAATGTTACCTGCCAACCCAAGACATTTGATCTCCTCCTTACAGAAGTTAACCAGTTTGGATCTCCACCATGGTGTCGTCAGAAACTTGATCGCAACTTGACCCCCTTGCTCTCACGTTCCCTAAGTATTTTGCATACTTGCAGGAACGCAAAGACTTCTGCCTGAAAAACACTAGCAGTATTCGGCAATTTCGGTAATAGATGAATTAGCTGTAGTAGGGAGACCCCGTGCTCCGACTCTCGATTCCATCGAGGAGCCGTAAGTGAACACATAGGTACCAGCTTCGGTGCTGATTTCTCTCCCGTTTCAGTCATGCTTACTTGGAAATTTACCCTAGTGCAACCCACAAACTCCAGTTTGCGGATAGAGCTATCTGTCCGATGTTCAGAGAAGCTCCTTGAGAGATTGCATCCAGAGATCAATCTCCTTTAACCTGATTGCACTTTGAGCAGCGATGAAAATAACTTAAAAGTTGATGCAAAGTAAGTGTAAAACGACATTTGGGGGCAGCGCTAGGGCAAGTTCAATATGCACCCTCTGAAGTTTACCTGGCTCAAATTGAATTGCTGGTTCCACTTTAGTCTCCGATTGACTACAGGATACTATCACAAATAACAATCAGCATTTTCCAAGCATTTCCAGCCGGGCACTTGCCAGCACCTGGCGTTTTCCTATTGTGTGAATTTTTGTAGCTGCGTCTGCAGTCGACTTTTTCATACACAATAAAGGACATACCCTTTGGTGGTGTTGTCGTTTCCTCCAATTAAGTCTACGAAAGCGTGAAACTGCTCACATCGCTACGCTCTACTCGTATCATTGTTTCACTGTCGTTTCCCATCGACTGGCTGTCTTCTCTGACTCTGCATCATTTCAGCCTAGTGCCTGCTGTTAGTCAACTACTTTGACATTATAAAAGGTTTCACTATTGTTATTCGTAGAAAAATTTAAGTACTTGGACCAGCCATTGAGTCTATTTCATATAAGGAAATTCACAAGTATGATAAATATGTATTGGTGTATAGTGTATGTGTGTTCCCATATTGCATCAGCGTGTATTGACATTGCTTTTGTTTGCTTTGCCGAATCTTTATTTCAAATCTATTCAGTGACTGCAATGACTTGCATAAACACATTAATGTGGGTCGTTCACTGCACAAATTGACTTCATAAGGAAGGAAAAAATAAAAAATGCTGTTTATACAATCGTAACGTCAGTTTATATGAACAAAAAACAAATTTAACTGTCATTCCTTGAGTCACATATTACTCTGAATTCGAATGCGAAGTCAGATCTTAAAAAGTGGATCAGCTTTTAAGATTTAGCTAAATATACCTATAGTTTTCAGGCTCTAAAAAATAGTGAGTTTCCTAAATTCTCATTAACACAGGGCACAGTTAATCCATTTTAAAATTCTTTAAATGAGTTTAAAGATAATTGATTTCCCTATAAAAACTTTTTACTTCACTTTTCAAACGGACTGTCGGACTAGAAGCTATTTAGGAACTTTCTGCGAATTTTTGAAAAAAAAAAAAAATTATAAAAATGTAGACGTTAGGGTGTCTCACCAAGAAAAAATTTTAAAAGTGTGCATGCAGCTTTTGTTGCTATTTTTGACTGTTTTGGAGATAAGATATTGAAGACTTTCTACCTTCTCATTTACCGGTAAAATTACTAATTTGTGTCCCAATTTTTTCCATCAAATATCGTGTTTTGTTGTTATATCGTTTTTATGAATATTTTTCAAGCTTAAAACTCTTCTATCGTCTGGGGTAATTTTTTAGAAAAAAATATTTTTAAGAACTAATTTTATTTATAAAAAAAACGTATTTTGCAGCTTAATTCAAATCGGTCCAGCTCATATAAATCTTAAATCTTCTCGAAATATTTTAGCCAAAGTTTTACAATGAAATAAGTTTATTAATTTTTATGGAACAACTGCAACTGCATGAATCTTTAATAAGAAACTTTACAAATATGTTCAAAAATGCTTAACAAAGTCGACTACTTCTCTATACTTGATGATAAAAGCTACTCAGACTATACTATTGACGGATTATATACTCGTATTATAGTGAAAAGCAAATGCGGATCGCTGAATTTGCTCAGAAGAGATGTGCTTTTCTCATTCAATGCTTGCGATGCTCTGTCCCGATATGCACTTGCAATGCAAGGTCTCATGACCCATGCCAGTGTGTCTGCATAAGCTTTATTGCTGACGCTGCCGGTGGCACTAGCCCGTTAATCTCTAAACCAGTTTTGGGTGCCATCATGACTGCCATGCTGGTGCACATGAAAACGCGTGCTATTTGCCCATTACTGAAATATGTCAGACAATCACAAAGCTACAAAGAAGTACGATAACAGCTCTTTTGCGTCTTTTTGCACCGTTTGGTAATTTTTTGTTTTTGTTTTTTATTTACACCAAAGTATGGCTTAAGTATGGCTTGGTAAAATTTAAAAACTAGGTGCTGCTTTCACTATTTGGTTGAAGGCAAAAATAGGTAAACAAAAATTCACAAAATGTCAAAATATTTCTTCTGGCCAGTTCTAATTCGTCGAGAATGGCTAACGTAGTGACAGGCCATCGATATCGAAAACTGATGAAAACAACAATTAAGTGAAAGGAAAGTTTATCAATAATTAAAAATTTATCATCAAAAAGCTGACAGAGGACTTGAACATTGTTTATGGATCCGTTCTTGACATTGTAGTTAATGATTCGCGATTTGGGTTTGTGCCGTGTAGTTGCAAAGTTGGTCCCAAAAGTCCAGAATTTCACGCACGTTAATATCGCTAAAGACATGAATTTCAAGGCTGAATCCGTTCCAACACTCATCAAGAAAATACGTGGGTTTATGAGTACGACACGCAATCCAGACATCTAGCGAGTGAGTGAAGAGCTTCAAATGGACCAAGACCATAAAATCCACTTCGTTTTCAGTCAATAAAGAAAGAGGAGCTCCGGTTTTCATGGATTCTTGAACACCACAAATTTCTGCCAGGTTAATAACAACTATTTTTTGGACATTTACGCGAAGACAAAAAAAAAAGAATTTCTGGAAAAACAGCTCGCGGGTTTTGTACTAAGAGGTGTGTTCAAAAAGTATCGCGAATTTTGTGTTTTTTCAAAACTTATTTATTTATTCATTAATATCTATTTTGTCCCCTTCAAAGTAATCCCCATGAGATATTATGCACTTGTGACAACGTTTTTTCCAATCTGCGAAGCACTTCAAAAAATAATTTTTTTTATCTTGTTCAGCTCCTCCTTCGATGCAGTCTTTATCTCGTCAATCGTAGTGTAGCGTTGTCCTTTCATGGGCCTCTTCAGTTTCGGGAACACGAAAAGGTCACAGGGGACCAGATCTGGGGAATACGGTGGCTGTGGCATCATTAGTGTGTTGTTTTTGGCCACAAAGTCACGCGCAAGCAACGATGTGTGAGCAGGGGCGTTATCGTGATACCAGAGCCAATTTTTGTTCTTCCACCAATCCGAACGTTTCTGGTAGATTGCTTTGCGTAAAATGCGCATAACTTGCAGGTAATATTCTTTATTGACTGTTTTACCCTGTGGCAAGAACTCATGATGCACAACGCCTCTGCAATCGAAGAAAACGGTAAGCAAAACTTTAACATTCGACCGAGCTTGGCCCGCTTTTTTCGGCCTTGGTTCGTGCGGTAGCTTCCATTGAGATGATTGAACTTTGTTTCCACGTCATAACCATAAACCCACGATTCGTCCCCAGTTATTACCCTCTGGAGCAAATTTGGGTCGTCGCCGGCAGAGTCCAACATCTCATTAGCAATGTTCATGCGATGCTGCTTTTGGTCGAAATTGAACAGTTTTGAGACGAATTTTGCGGTTACCCGTCTCATGCTCAAATCATTGAAAAAAATCGAATGGCACGATGCTCAGCAATCGATATGTCTAGGTCCTCAGCAACTTCTCTAACGGTGATTCGAGGATTGGCCAATACCATTTTCTTCACTTCATCAATTTTTTCGTCTGTTGTTGAAGTCCTCGGGCGTCCGGCACGCTTTTCGTCATTCACATTTTATACTACCAATAAACGTTGCTTTAGTCCAAAGTAGCTTCTCCGTATGACACAGTCATCGTTCGGAATGCATCCGCGCACTTAATTTCGTTTTTCACACAAAATTTGATACAGGTTCTTTGATCCATCTTTTTGAATAGGTAAACATCGAAGACAAGTCGAAACAGGGGCAAGCAAAGCAGCTGTCAACAATTAACTGAACATTCAACGTAGCCGAACTTGTCGGCATGAGTGAGAGACATGAGTACTAACATATCGCCACTAAACACTCGAAATTGGAATATACGTAACCTGCGAAAATTCAAAATTCGCGATACTGTTTACACACATCTCGTATAATAACACACCGTCGCACAGTGCCATCATTATCCGTGGATTTTTTACCAAGAACGAAATGAATAGCATCCAAGCTCCATAGAATTTACCTGGTATGACTACCTGCGTTTTATTTCTGTTTGTACGAGTAAAAAAATCACTGCGGAGAACGTCGACACGTTTTAAGGGCCAAAGGGAAATAATGGAAAAATCAAAGGCGGCTCTAATGGCTATACCGAAAATAGAGTTCCAGAAATGTTTCGAGAGCTGGATTAAACGCTGACATAAATGTGTTTCAGTTGATGGGGAGTACTTTGAAGGTGATAATATTGCGTTTGAAGAATAAACTTGTATTTTTTTGAATTATTTGAATATATTCCCAGAACTTTTTGATCAAGATATATCAATGCAGTCAGTGTTCCCAACATATTTTTTTATTTTGTAATTGCAATTTGTTTTAAAAAAATATATTTCACACTACAACAACAACTACTATATAACGCAAGGCTTTGAACTTTGTATACAATTTTCAAAATTTCCATCGAAAATTTAAACTTTTTACTCCGAATTTTTTGAAAAATTTTGAGGCTGCAATTTTTATTGTTCATTGATTTTTGGTATTGTAAAGTGCAACTTTAAGTAAGTCAAAAATCACACCGATTTTTGAAAGTTTTTCCAGACGCAGTTTGGTGAATTTTCTCCATTTAACGCCTACTCCGAAGTTATTTTAGATAAAAGAAAACACCAACACCATCAGCAACGTATATAACACCTTTACTGCAGAGAAACAAAAAGGTGATAAGATTAGAGTTACATTTTCCAATCGGGTTTTTTCGACAGATCACGAGTGACTACTGTCAAACTAAATACATAACTTTTTTCAGTCGTCATTGACATTTCATCACGAAAAGGCTTACGGCTTATTAACGTTTATAAATCGCACAATTGTATTACGAAAATCGACGCTCTGTGAAAAGTGTTCATCGCGCGCTCAGGCCAACTTTCGGTTTACATAACTATTTAGCGATGAGTCCCATTTTTGGCTACGTCAATAAGCAAATTTGCCATATTTGGGCTGCGGAGCAACTCGAAACCATTCAAGAACAGCCATTACATCCATTAAAAGCAACCGTTTGGAGCAGTCGATGAGCTGGAGGAATCATCGGCCCATATTTCTTCAAAGACGAGACTAGCGTCAATGTAGGAGTGAATGGCGGGCGCTACCGTACCATGATAAACGACGTTTTGATGCAGGATGAACAGAAATTGAAGCCCTTGATCTCCACAAAAATGGATTAACTGCGTAGTCGCTTGGGTGAGCAATTTATACCTCGTCTCGGACTTTGGACTTTTATTTTTGGGGGTACGTAAAGTCGAAATGGTTTGTGGATAAGCCAACTTCAATTGAAGCATTGGAAGCCAACGTTACTAAAGTTATTCACGAGATATGGGTCGAAGTCCTCCAGGAGGAGGTCCAAACTGAGTCAGGACCAGGAGTGAGTCATTCAAAATTAGTGTTTACGGATGGACGAATTGCGGTCAACATTTGAAAAGGATCTTTGAAAAAATAACTGTCACAAGAGTAATAAAGATTACCCAATAAATTTGAGTTTCCGTTGTTTTGTTTCAGTTGAAAATCTGGTATTTCTAAATTGATCACCCTATTATAATCACCCCTATTAATAATAACATATGTATGTATATCGTGTAGATAAAGAAAATAGCCTTCACTTTTCGGAATAACAACAAATGTGCTCCATACGGGCACATTTGGCCAAAGCGGCTACGAAAAAGACATATGTGAATTTCAATTCTTCCCATCAACTATTACTTCTAAGTTGAGGAAGGAAGTTTATGTGCCAGGCATACACCTTGGCAGCAACCACCACTTTCAATTAACGTCATACATTTTTTCACATACATTTTTATTTCTCATGCCGCCGGAAGTGAGAGAACTAAGACCTAATCCAGTGGGAGGGAAACAAGGAAGTGGAAAGCTAATATGACTGGCATTATATTGAAGCCATGCCATAAATGAATGCGATAACGATGCTGTTGGTCCTCAAGGTTTTCGTGAACATTCACGCTCCATAAACCTTAGCAGTTAGCTACTTCACACACTTCCAATTAACTTAGCGAAATATCAACAACTCTTCGTATTCTTTGGGAACACATTGCGAATGTCCCCTTCATAGCCAGCAACGTCATACGATTTGACCATTACCAAGGGGTAATGCTTATACATACTTATCGGCCCACAGCTCAATACCAAGTCTTAATCGCTTTATTTGCGCGCTGCCCTGCGATGTGTAGGCGAACGCAATCTCACTGTTACACAAATACATATCGAATGAAATGGAGACTTGTATAGCTTAGTGTGTGTGTTTTCACATCCTCTTGGGAATGCGCTGAAGCGTAGAGCTATTTGTAGCTTGCTAAGTCAGTTTGATAAGCCTCTCCCTATTGCTATTGCTGCTGTGCTAAAGAACTTTAGGGGAAGGGGAAAGCAAAAAAAGGGAAATTGTGGCAGTGTCAACTGCGCCAGCCGACAAAATGTGATTGCTTTCACCAGGAAGTCAAATATTGGTCACGCAAACCTATGTAAACATAATTATCTTTTCAAATATTTTGGGTCTATTAATTTGCCATAAAGATGTTGTCGCTTGTGAGGCACTTTCGACACCTTAATTTATTTCAAAACAATTTTACATGTCAAATTGCCCGTATAAAGCGAATGGACAGATTAGAAATACCTCTTTCCATTTGCTGAGTAACTCTTTTTAATAGTTTTAATAATTGCAAGAGTTCTATGCGCCATTTTCGAACAGCTCGATTCAAGGGGGTCAGGCCCATCGATCTGTGAAATGGTGTAATGAAAACAAAAAATAAAAAAAGAAACGTCAAAATGTTGGCACATGCGAAAATAATGGGATGAAATTAAGACGAAACTACAGAGTCCGGCACTCGAAGTGTAACTAATTAAAAAGGTCATACATTCAGTTTGGAAAATTACTTTTATTCAATTCAAAGTAAAAAAGTGTGAAAATAATACAAAACTAAGAATCAATTCACTTTTGTTCGATATGACCACCTTTTGCCTTGACTATGGCCTTGAAATGGTCCAGAAATGAATCGCAAGCCCACTAGCTAACAATGGCTTTTTTCAGAGCCTCGAGACTGGTGAATCTTTGCTTGCTCTCCAATATGGCTGAAAGAGAGTAATTCAACGGATTCGTGTCTAGTGAATTTGAGAGCCATTAATTATGTGGGCGTTATGAACGTCGGAACGTGGCTTTTTAGTCATTCTTGGTTCACTCGAACTTTGTGAGACGAGACGGTGCCGCCGAGTCTTGTTGAAACGTCCATGGTCTGCCACCGAAATGATTGTCTTCCCACGGCATCAAAGCAACCTGCAAAATACGTTCCCGATAATATTTCGCATTTGCCTTGACGGCAGGCTCGATTAAAACGATTGGAAAGCACCCATCAGCGGTTACAGTGAGCCAAACCATTAGCTGTCGCGAATCCCTTCACTTTAGTGTTCCGCACCCAGCGTTCCTGAATTAAGGCGATGCCAGCGTCCTCCTTCGTTAATGGAATGGTTAGGTTAACCGGTTAGGTTATCTGTGAATGCTGCAGATTAATTTGGGCAATCTTCAAAACCATGTTTATTTGTTTTGTTTTCCGAGTTTGGCGTCATCCAGGTGTAGTTTGTCTACCAGTCAGTAGTTCGTTGGTACCGGAATACTCCGTATACACAGAACGGCTTCAGCTAAGCTGTCCGCATGCCGAACCGAAGTTTGTTTTCTATGATACTTTATTCGGTGGTTTAAAGCTCTGTTCTGTGATTTGAAAGAGGGACGACACGTTGTGCTTCTGCAGAGTCTCCACTTTAATGATCAACCAGTTGATCATCGGCACTGAGCGGTTATGAGCCTTGAGGTAAGGAATCAGCTGATTGGCTTCAAACTCCATGTTTGGCAGATGCAGATGCGTGCCCTAGGTCCTCGTTGGATCTCGCTACCTGGAACGAGCTTGAATTTCAACCCCATTCCAGCGGTTCTGAATTTTGTCAATTCCGTTTATTACGAAATGCAATGAAAATTATTGGTCATCGCTTTGATTACGCGAAAACCGCGTTCCACCTCCATCGAATCGAAACCTGATGATTGAGCCTTCGGGCGCGCCATGAAGTGGTCGATAATTATGCAAGACAGCCGTGCCTCAATCTCCGACAATTTGTCGAGCATTGGTTTACTGCGGTTGGAAGTTTCGTCTACCAATTCTTTTGAAAATGGTCCCGTTACGCCACACTGAGCACTGCCTGATCTGAGATCATGTGCTTCTTTGTTACTTTCTTAATTTCTTCGTGCGAACGGTCTCGTTTTCTGGCTTCTGTCTTGCGGTCGTTTATATTTTATAGTACTCAATTTTATTTTTAAAAGATTTGGACAATAGTAGCCAAGCAAAACAACGCGGCCTATGGAAATGTGGTAACTTTTTCAAACCGGAATTTGTTATTTGCTTAAAGTAAAAAAAGAAAAAAAAAACAAAAGGGAAATGAACTGAAACTTCGTATCTTTTACTCAATCATAATAATCAAATAGTAAAAGTGTGACACGCAAAAGCAAGACTTTAAAATCACATAAATTATCTTCGCATCATTAAACTGAATTACAATTCTCTTCTACCTAAATAAATCATATTAAACTGCGAGCTTTTTGAAAAATGTTTGATTCGAAATTGAAAAATTGCACACAAAATATCCATAACAAAAGCTTCCATTTTAATATTTCGTAACTTATAGAGATTTTAAACTAAAGACAAAACTGCAGAGTTCAGTGAGCAAAACGAGAAATCAAATTTATCATCCCTCATCTGCATTTCGGTGTGAATACAAATAATGACAAAGGCAATGAATTGGAAAGTGAAATAATATGAAAGGCATAAAACAGCAGAACCAGCAGTACCAGAGCAAAGTGCAAGCGGGCAGGCGTTGATCAAATCGCACAGCACGAGGCAGGTGATATGAAAATAAGCCGACATGGCAACACATAACTTACGCACAACCAACGCAAAGGACACGAGTGCAAGCAAACCACTTCACTCAGATTGATATTGGCTGCAGCTGAAATTGAAGCAAACGAGGCCACATATTTCATATCTGTGTTTAATATAACGCGACTGTGAAGCAATAAAATACAAAGGGGAAAATTTAGCAAACCACAATGGGAATTCTTGGGTCATAACGCAACAGCTATAAAAAAGAGTAGCTGGTAGTTTCCTAGAAATACCGGCAAAATTTAATTTTAAAGCGAAATTTTACTGAGGAAATTTATAAAAATTCTGCATAGGAAAATAGAAAATTCACTGCACAATACTGAATGGAAAAACATTTTGAAACATTCATTGCATATGCGAATGTAGCTATCGTCAAAATACATAGTCACTTCTCAGAATGTGGTAATTCATTCCCAAATGTACAAACGGATGAGTGGAATGAAAGTAGAAAAGCGCATACATGTAGACAGACTATTTGTCAGCTACTATATTTTGTTTTGGGGGAAACTGCCAATTCTGTCGTTTATTTTACCGTCGCTGATGCTAATTAACCAAGGGAAGTTAGGCGAATCAGCAACAAGTGAAAAACTAAAGAACTTTATTATAAACCATATGTGGGTGTGTTTATCTCTTGTGGAGGTGCGTGAATTAGCCGTCAAAGTCATACGATTTTAACCCGCTCATCATTTTGTTCTGGAGTTTTCTTCAGTCGCACTTCTGTGTCAGGTAGCAATCGATGGATCGAGCGATCGCCTTAAAGTCAAAGTTAACATAATCCAGCCCATGCTCAAATTTGGCCAGATATATGACCTCAGTTATAGAAATTTTGATTTCACGAAAATGTACGATGCTGCGCTGAATATTCGAGCGTTGTCATATTCCAAATATGGTGAAAGAAATAAAAAAATAAAGTGTAGGTGTAATATAACGAAAACGATTAAAGAAGTGGGATTTAGTAAGTCGAATATTATAAGATTTATAAGAATTCGAAAAATGTGCCCCAAAACTTCAAACTTTTCTGTAAGAATTAACAAAAACACAAAGTATGTCGAATTCAGAAGGATCGCCCATATGGTTGCGGTACACCTGGACCTCACCCAGTGGGACGATTCGTAACCAGATAGACCATATTTGCGTGAGTCGTAAGGGGAGAGGCTCGTTACTTGATTTCAAAAACAGACGCGGAGGCAACATAGACAGCGACCACGAGCTAATTACCGGTAACGTCAAGGTCAAGCTGAAATGCAGTAAGAAAAACCATACACCATGCAGACATAAGCGACTCAACGTCCAGCTGTTGCGCGACCTCGCAACCAAAAAAGAAACAACTAGCGCCTTTCGCGAGAAACTACTCACTAACCACAACAACACTGATTGGGAAGCTACAAATGCCCCGCTCAAGCAGATCGCTCAGAAAAAACTTGGGGTAATAAGGACCACCAAGAGCAAACCATGGATGTCTAATACCACTTTGGGCATTATTCAGTGCAGAGACGAACTTAAAAGGCAACTTATCAGCGATATGTCCCTTCGGCCAGCCTAAAGAGAGGTGGCGAAGGAAGTAAAAGAATCGGCCAGAACGGTAAGAGAAAGTTCGTTGAAGATCTTGCTAGCGATGCCAAAGCGGCAGCAGGAGTAAACAACATGAGACAGCTGTACCGCCTAACCAATCAGTAGAGTAACAGCAATCAGTCGATCAGAGATCTGAATGGTGCCTTGTTGACTTCCAATGATGACCAGATTCGCAGATGGAAGGAACACTTTGAAGCAACTAGCAACATTGCTCTTAGCAGTATACTTAGCATTGAAGTGGCCAGCACAACAACCAGCAATAAAATAACAACACCCTGCCTAGCGGAGATTAAGGATGCAATTAAGAAGCTAAAACTCAATAAAGCTGCGGGCGAAGATGGCATACAACCTGACTCGGAAATATCAGCGGACATGCTTAATCCCCACATCATCGCCGTCCTCGACAAAAGGCATCATTGTGAACCTGCCCAAGAAAAGCGCCCTTCGTGACTGCGGCAACTGGCAAGAAATAACCCTACTTAACACAATCTACAAAATTGTAACCGATCAAGCTGGTTTTTGCCCTACCGAAGTTGTGACCAAGTCGACACACTCCGGGTTATAGTAGAACAATCAGTTGAGTGGCGCTTTCTATTCCGCACTACATTCTGTTCGTTGACTTTGAAAAAGCGTTCGATGCTATCAAACGAGACACAATATGCATGGTACTGTGTAGAAAGGGGTCTCCCGCCAAGATAATCCACCTCATAAAAATCCTCTACGAGAACTCCGAATTGACAGTGCTGGAACGCACTGTCGGACTGGAAGTCAACATCGTCAATACCAAGGCTATGAGAGCTAACCACAATAACGCAAGGCAGACATTGGTTGGCGTATGCCCGATGGAAAGCTTCTGTTACCTTGGCTGCATCATCACAGCAGATGGTGGAGTTGAAAATGTCAACTGCAGGCTAAATAAAGCAAGGGCGCATTCGGGCGGACGCATACAGTATGGGGGAGTTTGCAAATCTCCAGGCGCACTAAACTACGAATATTCGGCTATTGCGTGAAGTCCGTATTGTTGTACGGAAGCGAAACATGGCTGGTCTCTAACACCATCACACAGAGGCTACAATACTTCATCAACAAATGCCTCCGCATCATCTGCAGAATATTATGGCCAAACACCATCAGTAACGACGCATTGTGGAGATTAACGAACGAGGAACCCATCCTTAGGCAAGCCAAACGCAGAAAGTGGCGATGGATAGGTCCCACATTGAGAAAACCATCAGATAGCATCACGAGGATGGCACTGTACTGGAATACGCAAGGGAGCAGAGATCGCGGTTGACCAAAAAACATTTTGAGAAGGTCGCTGCTGCGCGAACTAGCAGATGCTGACATCTCATGGGACGGAGCAAAAACAACAGCACAGAACCGTGCATGTTAATTTTTGATCATTTTTTTGCTGGATTTTAACTCGATTTAAAAAAATGTCGTATATTCTTTATATGCAGAAACTGCGCATCCTCGTCAGAGAAAAAAATTACCAAAAATCAACAAGCATTTTGAGCCACTTCAAACTTGCACTTTGTACCCAGTATTTTGTTGTTTTGTTTATTCTCAGTAAAAAGTTTGAAATTTTGCTATAAATCCTCGTTTATCTGATTCAGTTGTGAGTTAAAATGTAAAATAAAAAAATATCTTATATCAAATCAACAAAATTTTCTGCTCATTTTTAACGTTTAATACTCCTGATTTTTCTAAAATCTGGTTCATTAAAATCTGCTAACAGCACAGCAAACAAAAAAAAAACTTGCAAAAGTAGCAGCACAAAAGTATAATTCTCTGTCTCATAAGTCTGAGGTATGCATTCAACATTTACTTGCTTTGACTTTCTCCTGAGAATCTCTACTGAATAGAGTTGTCAAGCATGGAAGAGTTTATAACTTTATTAACAAAACTTGTTATTAGACAAAGCTAATAAGCAGCAGTGGAAAAGAATCATATGAAGTGACACACGGAGATTGCTTATTGTATTGAATTGTCTAATAGCAAGGCAGAAAAGTTGTTTCAACCCAGATTAAATAAAACAAACAAATGAACACTATTGTTTGGGGAAATCCAAATGCATTATTTTTTCATAAAATTCAAAACTTTATTTAAGATGTTTCGGATTGTCCGATTTGGGTCAAATATTCGCCGTTTTATTGTATAATTTGTTGCCATTTGAAAGGTAGCTTCGAAATGCCTCTCTCATAGAAGTATTGACCCTTATTTGCGAAAAACTCTAGTAATCGATTTTCACAAACTTCTCTTGATACTAATTTCTTATCGCTCAGGAAGTTTTGCAATGAGAGAAAAAGGTGGTAATAGCTTGGTGCCAGTTCCGGACGGCGAGTCACTACCAACGTGTGTGGTCATGCGTTGTCCTAAAGGAACACAACACCTCTTCTGTTGACCATTTCTGGTTCATCGTTAGCTTCAAATTGTCTTGTGGTTAACAGTAGAGATCTGAGTTTAGTGTTTGGCCATACGGAAGCAACTCACAGTAAATGATTCCTTTCTAGTCCTACTAAATATACAATAGAACCTTCCTGACCTTTAGTCCTGATTTAACCACCGTTTGTAGGTGGTCCATTTCTCATCTCCAGTCACCAACCGTTCAAGAAATGGGTCGATTTCATTCCGTTCATTTCTCAAATTTCGTGGGCATCCTCACGGGGCACTGTCCGCGAGGTATACATGCCGTGAGACTCGGAATTACTTCGAGTCCTTTTTGCGTCAGCTGTATGGAGGATGTGGTGGAATCATCTCAGCACCTGCTCCTTAGCTGCCCAGCTCTCGCGGGACTAAGATTCCACGCATCCTGGTTCTCACTTCTTTTCTGCGCCTGCTGATACAGCAAGTCTTGATAACAAAAGTCTGAAGCATAATGAGGTTAACACAACCGCAGACTAGTCACCGTTCGTAGTCCACAAACACTCACCATACCCCATCCCTTCCCTTTCCCCCCTTTTTTCTTCAGCCTCTTGCAATGGTATCACAAAGGATGAACCAAACTTGTTTAGTCCAAGTGGGCTCTACTCTCTGCGCAACCATCACTACCTAACCTCACCTAACCATTCCGTTTGGCAAAAGCTCCGCAGATGGAAATTCAATCCATTCTGTTTTTTGGCGTTAATCGGTGTGGCACCCAAACATCGAGTTTCTTTTTCAATCCAGCTTTGCGCAAATAGTTTAGAACATTTTATAGTTATCTGGGCGGGCGCTACAACCACTAACATGCTGCTCAACTTCGATTATTTCTGTGATTTTATCGACATTTTCGACGACGGAACCAAAATTGCACGTAATTAGTTGTTACAGGATAAACTCCATTGACAATTTTAGCCACCTGGCTTGCGTTTCACCTTAATCAAAGGAAAACTGTAAAATGTACCGTATTTCGTCATTGTTGACTTCCATTGTTAACACCCTGTAACTTACAACCGAATGGAACAAACAAAAAACAGCAAAAGAATTTTTTGTGGTATGAAATGCCACCCTGTCAACGAGCATAAACTTTAAATTGTTTGATTGATTCTTTACAAGAAATTGATCACTATTGCCATATACTGACCAAATAAAGTATTTCTCCAACCTACAGTCTGTGTCAGAAAAAAGGAACCGCGATTATTCATGAAGTATAAAAGATATATATTTAAAATTTTTTTACATGAAAGTATGTACAAAACTACGAGTCGAAATTACTCAATAAGCCGTTGTCGAGTATAGCTTGGCATCTTCTCTATGCTTTGAACCAGCTTTTCTGCGTATCTCGTCGACAAACAGAATTAGATTTTGCCTACTTGACACAAGAGTTGCTTTAAATCATGGACTGGCCTTCCGGCAAGATCCGTTGGCGTATGGGGACTAAGAAGGCCAGCCAATACTCTGACGCCATTTTCTTCTTTTGTTGTTTCTCAATGTGTTTTTCTGAGAACAATGGTTTTGATTATGTGGGACGGTAGGATATGTTCGCCTCCTTAAGTCGACGTTCGATGGTGTTGATACTCATATCTATTCCCTTTTTAGCAAGAACTGATTGTGCTTGGCGTAGTCACAAATAGTGGTCCCGCTTAGAAAGTTGGATGACCACTTTATACTTCTTTTATGTCATCACTCACTTCAAGCCGCGCTCGGAAAAGCCATCAACATTTTTTTACACCTTATACCGCTGATTCCACATCACAACAAACTTTTTTCATTTCTTTATCACTTTTGCAGCCGCGGCGTAAAATAATTTCGGACCTTTCGAATGAATGCATACAAATACAGCCTCAAAAAGCGTCGCGTATTTCTCACTCATTTTTGTTTGGTTGCGTTTACGGGAAAGTTTCGAAACGACACTAATCTGAGTTAGCACTGGCGTCGTGGTCCTTGAGTGGGACTATTATGCAGCAAAACGCAGAACGAAATATATCTTGAAGTTACAAGAAAAAAATCACATTCCACTAGTACTGGCTTGTACTAAGAGTTGCACTCTCCCAATACAACTTTTTCGTTACAAAAAATTAGACCTTTCAAAAAATCATTTTACTCTTGCCCAAGAAGTGTTCACTGAAATTTTTAAACAAAAAAGTTATTATACATTTTTTGTGTAATTTCAATTCCAGTTACTGTATTTCTGTATTCCAGGTACTGCATACTAATTTCGTTTTTTTCTGTTAGGAGTAAAAATTTGGCACACTGGCCATCACTACAAACTTTTATTTGGGTATTTTATTTATATACATATTTTGCAGTTAAACCAGGGTAAGTGCACTTGCACCAGATATTTTGTACATTTATTGGGGGAATCGAAGTTTTGAAGAATAAATTTTTCATTTTCAATTTGTTACATGCAGACTTGCATTAATTTGAAACTGTGTTTCTGGTAAAAGCGACTTCATACATTACTCGAACTTCCCGCAGTTTACCATTTGTTACAATTTTCTACTGAAAAAACGTAGATGTCCGCTTGCACTATTCTCGAAAATGCACTGTTTCTCTCGTTTACATTTTGGCTTCGGCCATCAAATTTCATATGGAAGTGTGCAGTTGATTGCCATTTTCAAAGGAAATAGTTTATTTTATGCGTATTACATATTTACATAAAAGCACCTACTCACATATTTATTATACGCGTTTTGATGCACCACCTACCAAAAGCGCAAATCTTTTCTCAGCTGTGGTGTATGAAATTAAATGTCGCTCCGAAATTCGAGTATTTTTTGTGCACATTTATTGCCGAAAAATATCAAAGCCGCAAAATATTAATAAAGAATTTCCAGAGAAAACCATGGAAATGGAATATGGGATTCACATGTCACATTTTGGTCGAATTTTTAGATGCTGAGCAACTCTGGTTATTCTTCGTTTTTTGTTGTTGTTGTTTTTGTATGTTCATTACTTTCGTATTATAAAGTGTGGTTAAATTTCAAGGGCTGATGTCGAATGTAAATCACACCTAAACGTGAAGTTTTTTCTGCATTTCATTTGATATTTTTCAATTTCAGACTAATTCAATTTGAATCATGGAAAGACACACAATCGCGCAACGCGTTAAAGTTATGTCAGAATGGTGGCAGGAAATGGCAACAGTGAATGACCAATTTTCGAAGAAAATCATCTTCAGTGATGAGGCACATTTTCACCTCAGTGGATTCGTCAATAAACAGAATTGCCGCATTTGGGCGAATGATAATCCAAGAGTGATTGCCGAAAAACCATTGCACCCATAAAGAGTGACTATTTGGTGCGGTTAATTGAGCCATACCAATATTATAATAATAAAGAGAAATGACAATAATTAAAAAACAAATTATTTTATTCGAAATCAACACCGGCCCTTAAAACTTAACCAGTCGTATTGTCGACAAGATGCTAAGCGGCGAGGAAACGTGGGCAATCATCAGTGGTTTCGGAAAAAATAAGATGATGAAAATGAAGAAGATAGAACGGCCCTCTGAAGTAATGCGAAAGTGGTTCCAGGGTGGACGACGGTTCCAAAAGAGGGAGAGTTGTTTAGTCTCCAGATTTACCATTGCTGTGAAGACAGTTTTGAGGACATACTCGTATATATATAATTGGCGCGTACATCCTTTTTAGGTGTTTGGCCGAGCTCCTTCTCCTAGGTGCGTCTTGATGTGGCTCCACAAATGGATGCATTGGGCATTTTAAACCTCCTCATCTGCAAAAAAAAGAAAACTATAATATTATTATAGTGTAATACATAAATGCAGCTCCATTGTCTAGCACATCCAATTTTCAAATTAAAAAAAAAAAATTGTAAAAATTCAACGAGTTTTTCACCCAAATTCCACGATTGCGAATTAGAGTTTCCTAAAAGATATTTGGTATGTAACGGGTGATTTTTTAGCTATTATCTTTTTAAACAGTTGGTTTAAACAGCTGACGCACGTTTCGTGTTTTGTTTCACTATCAAACAGCTTCAGTTTGGTCTATAATTTAACCATGAATCGTATTACAAACGAACAACGCTTGCAAATCATTGAATTTTATTATAAAAATGTGTGTTCTGCTAAGGAAGTTTAAAGTTGAAAAATTGTGTTCAGCAACGAAGCTCATTTTTGGATCAATGGGTACGTAAATAAACAGAATTGCTGATTTTGGAGTGAAGATCAACCAGAATAATTGCAAGAGCTACCAATGTATCCAAAAAAGGTCACAGTTTGGTGCGGTTTATGGGCTGGAGGTATCATTGGACTGTACTTCTTCATAGATGCTGCGAATCGTAATGTAACTGTGAATGGTGAGCGCTACCGTGAAATGATATCCAACTTTTTTTGCCCAAAATGCAAGAGCTTGACTTGCATGACAGGTGATTTCAGCAAGACGGTGCAACAGGCCACACAGCACCCGTTTACGTTCGGGACCTGTCATAACACCTTTAGATTATTTTTTGTGAGGCTATGTTAAAGCTCATGTCTATTCAGACAAGCCAGCTTCAATTAACGCATTGGAAGACAACATTAAAGCATTTATATGTGAGATACCGGCCGAAACATTGGAAAGAGTATGCCAAAATTGGGCTAAGTGGATGGACCATTTGAAGCGCAGTCGCGGTCAACATTTGCATGAAATAATCTTCAAATTATTAAATTATATGGACTTTGCTATCGATTTCAATAAAAATGTCATGCATTTTTCTGAATTTTACGTGTGTTTTTTTTTAATTTTCCTATAGCTCTTAAAAAATCACCCTTTAGTTTATAGTTCATACATTTGTTATAGCGTTAATAATAATTAATGCTGTACAGCTTTGAAGTTGATTTATTTATACGTATAATACATATTTTCTTTGACGCTGCTGCGCCGTGCATTTGTTATATGGAGAAAATGCGGAAGACTATCAAGGAAAACATTTATAAAAAATTAACGAGATTTTCTAGAAGCTTCAAACTTGAACTTTCTTATGATAAAATTTATTAAACCACACAGGTGTGTACTAAAAATATTTCTAGATTCTGTTTAAAACCATGTAATTGGGAAGGAAAAACTTGTAGATTTTTTTTTAATTTTTGTCAAAATTATTTAGTATTCTCAATATCTAAAATTTTGAAGATTTTAGTTTTAGTTTACTCTACGTTAACGATTTTTATTTATATTTACATTATTAATGATATTTTTACTTTTTTCAGGATTGTCTTTACATTTTAAATCCTCTAGATAATGGAGAACTAATCCTGGTATCAAATCCTCAGCATATGACTACTACTATGCATTTCGGCTTTGTTTCTACCTTCACGTTTGAGTGACTACCTCAAAAATGGGGTCCGTTTTGATTTAAATAGACAAGCGAGCAAACAAAATTGGAAGACAAAAATTCGCATCAGTTCCATAAATTATAAAAACACTCAGGAAAAAGAACTCTTGAGCAGAAATGGCGGAGGAAGCGGTGACCACTGAGAGACGCTGATTCAGAATAAGCATTGCTTTGGCCCATATTGAAGGATATGCAGCATCATTTTGTATGATTCCATTAAAGCAGCGAATGAAGTGATAAATTGTTCAACAGCCGTAGCATATTTTTCGGCGATAACACCTAGTGATGGAACGGTTTTCTCCTTATTCGTGCTGTTTAATTTAAATGCTGGTATATACCGAATATGGGAAAATGACCGATTAGCCCAAAAAATGCGCTAATTTTTCTTTTTTGTAAAAAAAATATATATTTGTTATTTAAGAAACTATTCAATTAAATAATATCAATAAAAAGTCTACTACTAGGGTAGATTACTTGATTACTTCTGGAGTATTATTTGGGCGAAAAGTGGTAAGCATCATAAAGAATGATGGAAATTAAATAGCTCTATTAATTTATATCTGAAATTATTTGTGTGTTTTGAATTGGAATTGCTTTGCACTAAAAAAAATTCACGAATTTACCAGTTCTATTTATATATCTGAATTTACATGAATTTTCTCCAGATATTTTCACAAATATTTCTTCTTTTAGTGACTAGACTAAGTTTCTAAAAATGTATCCATATTTTTTTCTTATGTTGGTAGGACTGTAAGACACACATCTGTCGCTATTTATCCGTCTTGAAGCGTTTAAGAGATGCTGTACGTCGCAAACGACCGGAAATGTGGGCAAACAATTCTTGGATTTTGCATAATGATAACATGCCATCGCACCGAGCACAAATTGTTCTGGATTATTTGACCAAACGCCAAGTAAATACCATCGTGCAGGCACCGTATCCACCTGATGTGGCCCCGTGTGACTTCTTTTTGTTTCCCAATTTGAAGTTACCACTTCGTGGAAAGCGATTTCAGTCGATAGAGGAGATCAAAGAGAATGCGACAAAGTTGCTGAAGGCCAACCCTTCGCCAGTTTACCAAAGGTGCATTGAGGACTGGGTTAAACATTGGCACCTGTGTGTTGCTTCAGACGAGTCAGATTTTCAAGGACATAAAATAAATTTTCCTGAAATTTAACGCTGTTTTATTTTATTTAAATATTCCCGCTACTTTCTGGTCATAGGGTATATATATAAATATGTTTGTACAGTGGTCACGCAATTTATTCGTACACTCACAGTTTATAAACAGATATACCTGATACTTAGCACGATGTGTACAAACGAACAAAAGGTTGATATATTCGTAAAGAATAACATATTTATTCAATATTTAAGGAGCAAAAACTTTCAATTTCATTTCTGGAATTGGAGAACTTAAGGCAATAACGAAATAAGGCAAATTTGTATGCAAAAATATTATTCGTACATAGCCATATAAAGAATATTTTATTAAAAAAAAAATGATGAAAAAAGGAGTATTTAGTACTTTGTTGGGCCGACTTTAGCTTTAATAACTGCTTCCAAACGTCATTGCTTACTTTTTACCAATACTTTGATTTCTGTAGCTCCTAGACATTCTCAATTAAGTTCAGGTCCGATGATTGAGGTGGAGTTTTAAGCTGCTTACAGTGGTAGATAAGCCATTCTTACACGAGATAAGATGAGTGTTTTGGGTCATTGTCTTGTTGGAACAAGAATCCTCTGATTCGGAAACATTAAATTTCAACTCATCACTGAATATGACGTTTTCCCAAAAAGAATCTGGCTCATTTATGTAGCATTTAGCGAACTTCAATCTCTTCTTTCTTTTAATACCTGAAATGTGGGGCTTCCGGCTTTCCACTCTGCTAAGATAACTAACAGACAATTACGGACTGTTTGTGGGCTTACTTTTTTATGCAAAGACTCTAGAATATTTCGGCATAGTATCGTGGAGGTTATTTTGGGATTTTTCGCGACTACTATGTTGCGTTCCACACGTGAAGTCAATATTTTTCGGCTTCCGGCTTGGTGGTGATTAGCTTCCAATTTACCAGTATTAGCGTAACAAGTAATAAAACGCAGAGACTTGTTTTCTATGTACAATTTAATAACAAATTTAAGCATTTCTAATGGTAAATCCATACTTCGTCCCATTTTGCCACTTTCGATCGAGATATTACGCGCAACTGAAACTGCGCACTGAAACAGCGAGAAAAACTAAAAAAAAAACTATATTATTTCGTTTTCAGCAATATTAGTAAAAACACAAACGATTTGTACCGTTACTTTTGTAGCAACAATATCAAGAGCTGAAAGTGTGCGAATAAATGTTTTGCAGCATTTTGCTACGTCTACCTGCTTTCCTTGGAATTCCTCAGTGTGAGTTGAAATAACGGGAGTTTTGTTTGCGGCAATTCATCAGGAATGTAACATTCTTACACTGACCCAAAAAAAATATATTGTCACAGCAAATATTAGCGCGAAGCTAACGTTTTTAACGCAGGGAGTACAAATAAATTGTGTGGCGACTGTATTTTTTGAACATGTCAATAATAATAATATAGTAATAATAATTTCTTCATATTAACCAATATACATATTTCTTATTTTACTCCTTTCAATTATATTCAATATTTTTTAGGTCAACTTTGGACTCCTTCACCTTCCGCTTTTTCTGCTAATTCTCATTTATCACCTCTTTAAATTATAATTATTTTTACTGTGGAGACGCTGCCGGCTTTGGATACTCGTAATTATATAAAAAAACGAAATAAATATTTGAAAAAGGGAAGCGCGAAAAAAACAAAAAAAAGAAAACAAAAACCATAATCATTTTCATAGTCAAAAGGAAGAATTGAAACATACAACTGGTACCCATCGAGTTTATCCTCATTTGCATATTATCACAATTTAAAAACTAAACCAGCTTTATAAATGAAAATGAAGACCAAAAATACAGTTAATCTGTATAAAGATTATAAACGAAATAAGGAATACCGCAGTTCGTGCAGACTAATGCAAAAATAACGAAATTTTAGGGGAGAAAGACGCTGGCGCCACTTGTAGGTAATGACACAAAATTGGTTTAAATAGCGGTAATAGAGGCAATAAAGAAAAAAAGGAAATGAATCCAAGTGATGAGTGAAACGAAGATAGAGCGGGGGCGAGTATAGAAGTTATGCGCCAAATACTTTAAATGAGAGTTAAGAAATGTTATCATTGTACATATACATAAGTATGTATATGCATGTAAGTATGTTTCTTTCTTGAAGCTTGTGCAGGGTGGTCCACGCAGCTTTTTGAACTAACGATTTTTTCACTTTGAATAGTCAAGAGGATGGTTCCATATGTAGAAGTCCACGCAAGTGGGGAAAGTTACTGATAGTCATTCCCTTGCGAGTGGCCAAGACGATTCTTCTACATATGGTTCAAGCAGCTCACAACTCCCGGGATTAGCCCAAGTATCCTCTGGGTAGCTCCCCAACACCTGTTTGGGATTGAGCTAACGTGAGAAATCGAAGCATCCCAGGATAGCTGGTTGTGTGCTGGGTTTGGGACCCTCCACTTAAAAATTCCCCCAATGAAGAGATTTACAAAGTTCGGATGAGAACTTCCTATATTGATGACGACCCCTGCAAACAAACTAAGGCTAACGATTTCAAGGCATGCACCTGGAATGTCCGGTTGCTTAATGGGGAAGGTGCCTCTGCCCGGCTGGTTGATGTCCCCGTGAGAATAAAGGCTGACATCCCTGCCATTCAAGAGATGCGATGGACGCGACAAGGCAAGAAAAACATAAGACCTTGTGACGTCTACTACAGCTGCCTTGTAAAGGAGCGCAAATTCGGTGTCGGATTAGTTGTGGGAGAGAGACTTCGTCGCTAAGTACTGTCGTTCACTCCGGTGTACAAGCGTCTCGCAATAATCCGCATCAAAGCTCGATTTTTTAACATCTCGCTGATTTGCGCCCACGCCCCCACGGATGAGAAGGACGATGCGAACAAAGATTGCTTCTATGAGCGCTTGGAACATTCCTATGAGCGCTGCCCCCGCCACGACATAAAAATCGTGCTTGGCTACTTCAACGCCAGGGTGGGCAAGGACGGCATTTTTGGTTTCACAGTTGGAAAAATTCAGCTGCGCAACGAAACATCCGATAACGGACAGAGGCTGATCGACTTCGCCGGGGCCCGAAACACGGTAGTCTGCAGCACCAAATTCCAGCATAAGAAGATACACCAAGCCACCTGGCTGTCTCCTGGTCGAAAAACACGAAACCAGATCGATCATGTGGTTATAGATGGAAGACACGTTTCTAGTGTATTAGATGTACGTACGATCCGAGGGTCCAACATCGACTCTGATCATTACCTCGATGCAGACGTACATTTGCCTACGCAAAGGATGTTCAACATCGAAAAGCTGCAATCACAACAGACAGCAAGAACATTCGCCACTCGACTCTCACTCCTGCTCTCAGAGAGTACTGCCCAACAAACCGGCATGCACGAGCAATGGAGCAACATTTCTCGTTCTCTACGTACCGCCGCCGAAGAAGAAATCGAACTCCGGCGTGCCCGGAAAAGCAGTTGGTACGACAAGGAATGTCATGTTGCCGCAGAAAAAAAGATGCTGCCTATAGAGCTACGAAAAAAATAAAAATTTAAGAATTTAGAAGTGCCATTTATTTATAGCCAAATTGAGTTAAATACCACACGCTTTTTAGACCACCTTGTATGGGGAGTTTTTTTAAGAGCTTGAAAACTTAAAATGATAATGAATAAAGGAAATATTGTTGGAATGAAGTTTTTTGTACTATAATTTGGTAGATAATTGGATGGCATTTATTTTTTGAATATATTATCTGGAATATGCCCGCCGAGGCCATTTGATCAGTCCAATTTCTGACTACTTTTTCCAATAAATTCTGTTGTATGGCGTCAATGGTCGCTTGAGTATTGTAATAAATCGATTGTTAAGCGCGCTGTATGGCAAGTTGCGCCAATTTGGCAAGTTCTTGAAACCCAGTGCCGTCGATGTTTAGGTGTTTATTTTTTGGAAGCAAAAATTCAGTCAACATGGCTCGAAAGCGCTCGCCATTCATCGTAACGGCAGCTCCTTCCTCATTTCGGAAGAAATAAGGGCCGATGAGGCCGTCAACGTGTAAGCCACATCAAACATTCAATTTTAATAGATGTACATAATAGGGATTCGTTAACAGCTTGAGGATTATCTTCGGTCCACATATGGCAATTTTGCTTATTGACGTAGCCATTTAAGTAGAAATGAGCTTCATTACTGAACACAATTCTTCCTCAATAAAAATGTCCATCTTCGGCCAGTTTCAAATCAGCCCCAGACCGCAATAAATCTACGCATCTACGACGATGGTCATTTAGCTTCAATTATTGCACGAGATGTATTTTTTAGACACGCAAGCCAGGTAGTCGAAGGACAAAGCTTACAAGTTGAGAATGATGGCGCATCGACATTTCGGCATCTTCTTCAACACTTCGACTTTTAAACTTAGCGAACAGGTTTTTTTCAAAATAAATTTCCACAATTTAGATGCGTTGTTCTAGCGTTAACCGATTCATGATAACTTGCCAAACTAAACATAAATATCAACGGAGTTTGCCATTCTCAGCTGCCAAACCGTAATTATCGATATCGATAGCTCTCATGCAGCTAATAAAAACCATACCAATGTAGATACCTCAGGGAAGAATATTCTGAGAAACCATTCTTCAAACAAAGTTAAAGTCATATTTTTTGTTCCTTTGTAGGCAACAGTCATATCAGTAAAATTTTTTAATGAACTTGGACTCGGCGATTTCTCATTTATTTTTATTTTATGACTTCCAGTACCATTCCTTTTATACAAGCAAGGAACGCTATTCTCTCCTTACTGATCCTTTTCCCCGAAGTCGAGGTTTCTTTCGAGTTTACGGAAGTTTTAACAGGTAAGAACTTGCAAAATAAGCCAGACTCATCGGCATTGTATATCTGGCCTTTTATCAAACTTAAATCTATAAATGATTTGTTAATTTGCTTAATGATTTGATAATTTTTCTACGCAAATTTTTTAGTCATCGTGGAGTACGATGACTCTTTTTAAAGTCTGCAACCCAATCATTGCTAGCGTGGAAGTCTCCATGCTTTTCCTGAACTTTGGCATGCAATCCCTTGGCGTTCTCTGTTAGCATGTCACTTGTCATTTGGAAGGTTTTGGCCCCTTGATCCCCAAATCAAATCAATTGAACAGCGCCTTTTCCATTTTTGTAAACTCAGAATTCTAATAGGTTTCCTTTTACCTGGACCGGATTCAGATCGCAAAACAAACTTTTTTATGTACTGTTAATTTTTTTAATACGAGGTAAAAGAAATTCCCACATTTCATTTATGTCAGCTTTTTTTATTGTAAGCAGCGTAGATCTTCGCTTTGCCATTATGAGACCACACCATGCAAAACTTCGCTCAAAGCTGTCATTTCGTCAGCAATTAGACGGTACTTCCCCTAAATCTATTCAGCTTATTGAATTCAATAAATGTCATTATGTCATATCAGAGTGCCACCGGCGATATTTTCCCGAGCTTTATTATCAAAAATAATACGTAAAAAGAGCAAAGAAGAAAGACAAAACAAAAAATGCTGTAAATATCGAGGTGAAAATTTTCTAATGTCGCAAGTACTGAGTACACAATGAAAAAACAAAATATGGTGTGTAAGTAACTAGTTTTTACTGTATATATTTTTCTTCAAACTTTTTTATAAAACACCCAACAATAGTCTTCATCTGCACTACTAATTTTTAAAATAATTTTCTTTTGGTTGAGTTAAATTTTTTCCTTAACACTTTTTCACAAAGAGCTTTCCTGGACTCTGCAGCTACTATCTGTGACTTTATGCACAAGGGCAACATCAACAACGTGGTCTTTCCTGTTTATTTACCCTAAAGTTAAAGTTCACTAATTTGTTGAATTAAAGTTTACCTCCCACTTGTTGGTGCTTTAGTTTTGCTGTGGCATAATTTGATGTTTTTGCGGTTTCCAGCTGATTCCTTTCTGTTCTCCGCAACTTGTTAAGTTTTTATGCAATTTATGCAGTGGTTGTTGTTGACTCATGTTTTACTTGCTCATGTTTTTTGTCCCCACTTCGGTTAGTTAGTTTTCGTAGTTAGCAAAATCCCTTCATTGCCAGACAGGTGGTCACTGGGCGTATACGTAATATTAAAGCATTCGCTTGAGCGAACGAGCAAAATACTTGGTAATATGTTTGTATGTATATGTATAAAAGAAAACATTGAGGCGAGTAAATATGTATGCGTTAATATACATATGTGACATAGTGATGAGTAACCTAGGATTTGTTCTGTACTGTGGATACTAAATATAATTTTTTTTTAATAAATAGTGGGCAGGTACAGGGCATGCGGAAGTAGTACTAGACAGTGCAGATTTTCTTGTATGCGTGTGTGTGTGTCTGCTAAATGTATGAAGAAATGTATAAAGAATTGCACGGTAAGCTTGACCTAAATCTGTAAGCGTAGTAAATGCTCCACTGTACCACTGCTCGTTGTTACTGCGCTCATGTGAATGCCTTAATGTAAGCGTACAATATCAGAGATACCATAAAATGCCGAGTAGGATAAAAATAAATAAGATCAGCAATAAAAATTGTGTACCAAATTAAATATCTATTCGGGCATACAGCAATTTAGGAACATTGAGAAGTGCCTGACAGCCGCACAATACAAACAAAAAGATTGGCCTGAAGCGCATTGAGGAATCAGAATTAAAGTTTGCTTGGGATAAAAGTGTAATCGCAAATCAAATTTCAATTTAATTTAATTGCAAAATGTGTTGCAAAGTATCCAATTTGACGACGTTTTATTTCCAAATCTTGCGCCACTTCGTGACCGCTAACCATTAAACGGGCGTAGCAAGGCCTCTAATGCGATATTGTTTTGGAAACAATGCCATCAATCAACCCAACTTGTTTCGGTTCATTTATTTTGCGGTCATAGAATACATGAGCTTGAATAAAACAGCGGCCTTTCAATAGAAGTGAAGTACAAAACTCCAAAAAAAAAAGCATTGAAATGAAATGAGATGCGCAAAGTTTGAAATGCAAGAAAGTGAATGGCAAGTGAATTAAACATTAGATAAAGCGGCAGTAAAGAATTGTAAAAGCGAAATGAAGGCGACAAAAACGATTAAGAATTTCAAATAGTCTTTGGCCTCAGCTTTAGTAGTATGCGTTTATTTCAATTTAATTTTACTGCGACTTAAGTTGCTGGTAGCTACTAGGAAAGCGCTGCGTGCTATTCAGACCGAACTAATATACTTTGAGTTTCCATTGTAGGGTTAATAGAGTTAAGCTCGCTGTAGATAGTAATGTTGCAATGGCTACCCACTAGGCGGCGGATATATATAAACTCGCGCTTGCTATTGATTTACCGAAGCACAAGGGTTTCGGCCTTTTTTTTACATTAAATATTCACAGTTGCATGAAAATGGATACTTGCTGCTATACTCAATACTGATCAACCTTTAATGTATACCAAAATTGTGTTTCATAACTATAGCACAACTCCTGTGCACAAGTTTTGACAATTTATTTTTTAATTATTTAATTTTAATATTTTTTTTTTTGTAAAACTAGTCAACTTAATGGAATTTAGATTGAATGGATCTCCGCCAATAAGCTTTGGGTCTTGAGAATTCAACTTTAGTGCCATCCGACTGATACACATTCGGGTTTCCGGATGTTGTGCCCCAGCCACCTCCGCTTACTTTCCTTAATTTCAATGCTGAATACACAGTACACTACACGGCTACACTAAGATCAAAAGTTGCACAGGAATGCCGGGTAGCCCTAAATGATATTAGAGAAATTGTAAAGCCGATGAGTTAGCCATGAATGGTACTACTCCTCAACTGCTCAGTGATTGAAGTAACATCGCGATACTCATAGCCACGAGCAAAATAATAATTAAGAAAAAGATTATCCAGGAGGCCAATGGGGTATGAAGAGTTGAAGACACATGCGTAAGCAAAAAACTGCTTAATATTTTACGAGGGTATATCTCAAGTAAATGAGGTTCCCGTGTCACACTGTGGTATTACAACGGTCTAGAAGGTCTAAGTGAGTTGGTTGTACAGACGGACGGGCACTTTAACCCAACCTAACTTAACCTGGAAATCCAATTCTTCTATAAAAGTCATGTAAATATAAGTTTCAAACTTTGTGCAAATTCAAAAGTAAAAAAAACACAACAACGCAACAAACTTTCATCAAAAAATAAAACTTTTCAGAAAAAGAAAACATGTTTGAGTATACAGTTCTATAGTCCTTTGAATTTTGGTTATGTCAAGAGCAAGCTTGAAATCCCAGAGAGTCTCTCTTGCCAACAACTGCTAATTTGGGATAAGTAGGCAAATGAGTTGTACAATCCTCTCTCGACAAACAAAACAAACACTCTACAAGGCTCTCATCATGCCCGTCCTAACGTATGGCGCAGAAGCGTGGACGATGACAACATACGATGAGGCGTCCCTAAGAGCGGTTGAGAGAAAGATTCTGCGCAAGATTTTTGGACCTTTGCACGATGAGCTGTATGAGCTTTACGACGACATAGACAGCGAGTAAAGATCCATCAGCTTCATTGACTGGGTCCTATTCAATGCGATTCCAGCAGGTGGCAGCAGAGGACGAGGAATGCCTTCTCTTCGTTGGAAAGATCAGGTGGATAAGGACTTGGCTTCAATTGGTGTGTCCAACTGGCACCGGTTATCACGAGAAAGAAATGACTGACGAGCTTGTTTGAACTCGGCGGTTATCGCGCCAATCAAGAAGAAATATAAAATTCATGCATTGAATTGGCTCAATTGGCTGGTGTTGACTTTTAACAGTTTTTTTTCTGGCAATTTTGTGAATTTTCTCTGTCTAACGAATGTGTGCAAATTTTTGTATTTATTTATTTATCTTATTTTATTTATTGCCGAGACGGGACTGTATTTGTAAGATTAAGTATTTTAGCGCATATCAAAAGACACTCAAGTACGCAATTGAAAATCAAATTCTTAAATCAAACGTTGATCAAATAATTGCGGTAAATTCAAACCAAAGCAGTTAATGAAACGTAAAATGAAAACATAAAATTAAGCAGTAGGTGTTAATAGTCGTTACACTGGTTTGGTCAAAAATTAAAGAAAAAGGAAAAGATAATAAAAAAAATGAAAGATATAGATGAAAACAGTCCGCAATGCTGTCAGGGGTTTGGCCAACCTTAGTAGTCATACGGTTTCTGTGTTTCTGTCACAAAAGTGAGCTGTTTCTCATAGCCGTTTTCTGACCAATAATTTCCTCACCCAACCAGTTCCGCTTGCAATCGACACTCGCTTCTACATAAGTAAGATGTCAAGCTTGCCCAGTCTATGTAAAGTATAATTTAGCGCACAATCTCTGAATTAATCTATAAAACCGACTAGACTTTGGGAGATCTTTGATTTTTCAATCAAACGAATACTTCACTTCCGGTTTTTCTTGTTTTGTAGTAGCTCCGCAGAACCTCTAGAATCAGACTTGGGTTTTTGGGGTGCGATGTTCTGAGCATGGATAAAGTTCGTACTCTTTCGAATTCTTTAAGATTCATCAATGAATCTAATCCAATTCGCGAAAGAGTGACCTCCAACCAATTTCTCCGTCTTATCATCCATATTGTATCTATCCTGTGCCTCTATTCCTTCCACTGTAATCTGTCCAGGTGTAGTACAATGGTCTTGCTGACTGAATGCTTGGACTTGTCTAACCTCCCACAATTCTAGTCTAATCTAAATCTAAGTAGCTTCGCGGCAAACATAAATATAGGTTGTTCAATAAATGATATTACGGTTCTATAGGAGAAGGTAACAGCCTACATTTTTGTTGTTGTGTTTGTACACTCTTCATATGAACGCATGTGAAATTTCATTTGAATATGTCAATTAGTTGGCATTCTTTATGTGTAAGCCATCTAGTATCGACCAGTACTTTCTACAATGGAAAGAGATCAATTATGGTGCAGTGATTAAATTTTTATTTTTGGAAGGTTTATAAGCAACGGAGAAAGAAAATTTATGAGGGAATGTTGAAAGTGTATAATAACTTTTCGCCATGAATTAGGACTGTAGAAAGATTTGTTGCCGAATTTAAAGGCGGTCGTAGAAGTCTTGAAGACGATCCACAACAATAAAGTCCATAAACAGCAACAGCAACAACACCAGAAATCGTAGAAAAAATACAGGACATCATTTTGGAAAATTGTCGAGTGACTAAAAGAGATTTAGTAGAAGCGTTAGGCATCTTATTGGGTAGAGTAAGCAATATTTAGACTGAAGTATAGGGTTTCAAAAAGCTGTGTACACGATTGGTGCCACATTCGCTAACAATTGAACAAAAACACATTCGAATGCGACTTTCTCAGAAACATTCAGAGCGTTTTCGAAAGAATAAAGTGGATTTTGTGTTATGGATAAGGCTTAGGTCTACGATCTTAAATCAAAAAACAGGCCAAAGAGTGGCGTGAACCTGGTTGTTCGGCTCCGAAACGAGGTCGGGTCCAGAAATCGGTCAAGAAGGTGTTGGCATCAGTTTGTCGGCATGCGAAAGGAATTTTGTTCGCGGACTATTTCCAGACTGGTAAAACAATAAATTCTGTATATTACTGTAGCTCTTTAGAATAGCTGAAGGACAAAAATCGTGAGAAAAGACCCAGTTTGCAAAAGAAAAAATATTAGTTTTCATCAGGCCAATTCACGGTGTCACAAGAGCATTTTGACATTGGCTCAAATCAACGAATTAAAGTTCGAATTGTAGGAGTATCCATTGCATTCATCAGATTTCGCCCCTACCAGCTTCCGTATGTTTCCAGATCTACAAAAATGCATGAAACGATAAGGTCATAACAGCTGGGGAAGTGTATTTTGCAGACTTTCCAAATTCTCACTTCAGGGATGGATGGTATATTGATGCTCAGGGAGACTATACTGAATAATAAAGGGCATTTCAAGCCATAAAATTGTGTTTTCCTTACCGAAATGCAAAACATATCGAACAACCTAATCATTTCTGCTTAAACTACACGGGCAATACTAACAAGAGGAAATGAAGGCTCAGCACGTTGCGTTTGAGAAATTGTGCCAGATTCATAGGCAGATTTCATTAGAGACTCGCTTGTGTGCATAATAACGGCATTGAAGCAGAACCCATTCCAAGCATCAGAGTATCACTCTCTCCAATGGACGATGTCATGTCAAATTGGCGCCGGTAGATAAGCTGGTTGTAGGCTGATAGTAAGAGCATGCTTTTTCTGCACTGCACTCAGTAGCACTCAACGCAACTCCTATCAGTGTGCAAAATGTGCTTATATAAAAGACTTTTTCTAAATAAATAAACATCAGTCCATTTTTTACATTGATGATTTATAGATTTTCCGTTTAGTACTGCATGCCAGATATGAAACGCACAAGCACGTCCGGCTGCCATGTTGTAATAACTAATATCAATTTAAAAACCCATTTCTATCTAGATACAGAGACATATAAACACAAAAATATGCATATGAAAATATGAAAATGTGAATATTTGCATTTATTTGTTTATGCAATACTTTTATTAAAGTTGCGATACAAGTAGAAAATTTACTCAATTCATTTGACTTTTATTGGGTTGGCCGTTACTCTGATTACTGTGCACAAACATATAAATATTTTAGTAATGTTTCAAGGCAACATTCAGTCAAGGATACGCACATTCAAAACCAAATGCACATCTAAGGCCATATACAATGTATTTGACAGAGAAAATATGTGCACAGATATGTTTCGTATGAAAGAGGCTTCGCTTTAATCAACTTTATTTAATCCTGCAAGGTTTCACTTCATTATATGCAGGCCACAGCGCCAACGCAGACAGACAGAACAGACTACTTCATGCACTAGGCGACTAGAACTTTATTTATGTAACTGTTGTTTGCAAGGGAATTCATACATATATACATTTGTGCGTAATGCCCACAAATATATTCGAAATGATATTAAGAATCGATTTACCTGTCTGCCGTTCGTTCGTGCACACAGAAATTCATACGAAAAGTGAGATATCTCAACAAAGTTCGGTGTGTGGAATTTATTATTTTGCAACCTTCTGGTTACACTTAAAGTAGGTGCTGTGTTTTTTCGTATAAATTGCCGAATGCTAGAGTCTTGGCGGTTAACACAAATTGTGCCTACTGATCAGGGTAGCAATTTTTATCTCAGCCTTCTTGATTCTTCCACTGCGACTAACCGTTGCTCTGTTCTTAAAATTTGACCGAACTTAATTTTTCCAATTTTTTTCGCAGTAGAAATCAACTTTAACAATTCCAACGTATAAGGAGTACATACAAGTTGGCGCGAAATTAATCATCCGTTTGTGAATAACTATTTTACTAACTAAGAAAAAGATTTTAAGTAATGGAAATTTGTATTTCTACCTTTACGCGCTCCATTGCTTGTTTATTTGATATACGGCTGCTGTACAGTTCACAAATCTTAAATATGATTTATGTTATAGATACTCCGATAGGATGACTAATTTTGCGCCACCTTGTCTAAAGGTTTTTATGCACGAGGAATTCCTTTTTGAAGCTTCGTTTTGTTACCTTTACGTTATGTAGGCAATTTTATTGAGTTTTATCTTTTATTTTTTCAAACAAAAAAGCAAAAAAAAGAGTATTTTAGTAAAAAAACAAAAAAAGTGGTAATGCTAAATTTAGATTATACATATATACTTCCACAAGGTGGCCAAGAATTAATCACCCGTTTGTGAATAACTTTTATACTAGTTAATTAACCGCAATTTAAGCATCAGGTGGCAGGCAGAGAATTTGAACTTTTTTTATGGATCCGTTCTGGACATTGTATTTATTGGTTTGAGTTTTCACCGTGTTGCTGCATCGTTACTGGAGACGAGACGTAGATTTATGAGTACGACACGCAATCCAGACATCAGGCGAGTAGGCGAGTAAGTGAAGAGCTCCGAATGAACCAAGACTACAAACAAAAGACGTCATTTTTAGTCAAAAAAGAAAGCAAAGCTCACGGTTTTTATGGCTTGCAACGGTATTATAGACCACGCATTTTGCCAGAAGGTCAGACAGTTGAAATTGAAATTGAAATTTGAAAAGGTCGAGCCAAGGAGCAACAGAAGGTTTGTTGGCTCCTAAAACACTCAGGCTAAAAAGCCCATTGTATTTAAAGCTCTGGAAAGAGGGTAGATAGTCAAGGATGGAAGGAGAAAACTATAAGAGAAAAAGATAGGAAAGAATATAGACAGAGATAGATATAGTTAGTTCTGTGAGAATTTTCCAGATTCTTTGCAAATCTGTGAATATTCTCCAGCTTTAGTGAAAGAAATATTACTCATTCTCACGACATCGGAACCCAAAACTCGAGCCTTGCTCTAGCAAAGGCAGGACACTTACAGTGCTCAGTGCTATCCGCCTCCTCTAAGCAAGACAGGCACATTGGGTCCTCAATGATTCCAATGGTGGTCATATCCTGATCCCATGGGTTGTGTCCTGTAATGATGCCGACCATCAACCGAACGGCTTTCCTTCCAAGTTTTAGTAGAAAGCTTGACAGTTTTCTGTTCGGACTTGCCACAAAACACTTTGCAGTTCTGCAGCGTTCTAAACGCAACCATCGCTCTTTATATAGATTGCCTACATAATCGCTGATCCAATTCATGATTGCTGCGGTACTGATTTCAATTATTGGCTCTGGCCCTTGTGGGGGAACAGCTAATCCACGGTTGGCCAATTCATCGGCAATTTCGTTTCCTTGAACACCGAAGTGTCCTGGAACCCATATAAGCACAAGACTGCTTTGTCTTGCGACAGAATTAAGCTTCTTCTTACATTTTTGAACAATCTTTGAGGTTTGCTTTGCGTTCTCCAAGGCCTTCAGTGCAGCCTCACTGTTACTGAAAGCTCCAATCTGTTTCCCGCTCCATCTCCTCTCGAGTTGTCGTTTCTCCCATAGCATAGTGATACTTATTACTATCGTTTAAGTACCATCCGGCTCCAGATCTTATTTCATTCTTGGACCCATCGGTAAAGAAAATATCCGGCAAACCTCCCTGCATGCATTCTGGATTGCTCCATTGCTCACGCAATGGGAATCTGATATTAAATTTCCTTCCAAATGAAACTGTGGGTACCAGGTTGTCTTTAGGTGCCAAAAACAGTGGATATTGCTCAAATAACATCTTAAAGATTTCTTTTTCTCTATTTTGATGTTTCACCGAAGTTTGAACCTATGATCTCTCTGATTTCCGAATGGTAGTCACGCACCAACCCATTCGGCTACGGTGGTCTCCCATAGTAATTCACAAAGAAAAGAGAGGATTTATGGTAAATAACTCATAGATTTTGCACTATAATAAAGCACCGACGCCCAGGGCCAATATGGTCCGAACGAATAACATCAGTAGACATCGAATTCACCTGTTCGATCGAGTCAAAAAGCCACTATGAAGAACGTCGACACGTTTTAACAGCCGAAGGAAAATAATGAAAAATCCACTATGGTCCTAATGGACATACCGAAAATAGATTTCCAGAAATGTTTCGAAAACTGGTTCAAAGGGCGGCGTAAGTGCATTGCAGTTTTTGGGAAGTACTTTGAAGGCGATAATATCACTTTTGAGCAATTAGCCTTTTGAATTTTCTTAATATATTCCGGGTATTTCTTGATCAACGTAGTATTTACACTGTTAAAAAACTTTGCAACCCCACTTATTTTCTCTTATTTTAGTATTATTTTAAATAGCGATAAAACGGCAGATTATCCAATATTTTAGAACTCTTCCTATCCGATATTTGCAAAATCACATTCTTTTCTTTTTGCATGCGATTTTCTCATTTTACCTGATTAGGCGCTGGTTAAGATATATAGATAAATACTAGGGTGCCCCTCATAACAAAAAATTAGAACAAATTCGGAAAAGAAAAATCTAGAAGAGTATCTGAAAGTTAATTAATACTTTTTCTGGTGTAAAAAAGTAAATTTCTCATATGGGCTTATATAAATTATATAGCAAGCATTATGACCCACCAGTTTTCGACTTACGTTTCCACAACAGTCGGTTCTACGCTTCCGGAGTGAGCCAGATTTATAACTGGCCAAGAACTGTCACTCCAGCAGCCTTCTCCGTACATGCATGGGAAATGCTTATGTTGCTACAACAACTACAACCCAAGAGTTAAAGTATAATTAATTTTCCATCAAAAACAGAGGTCAGTGAAAATTTAAGTGGCTTAAAGGCAAAATGAAGTCATGAAGACATCAAAAAGAAAAGGAAGAAAAAGTGTTTTGGGTTGAATTAAATAGCTGCCTACATACTAAAGTAAATATATAAGTAAATAGTATATAAATAATAACAGTAAAAGAAAGCATTCAGTTGTATTGTTGTTTTCCCCATAAAACAGTTAGGTGAGATTGGGAGCTTGCTTGGCACAATAATGATAAAACAGCAAATAGAAATTCACATACAATGAATTTTTTTCGGGCAATTCAAGTTAGTTTAAAATGTATTTCTCAATTACATGAGGAAATTGATTGCCCTTGTTATTATTTGTTAGATAAAATATATTTTGCTATGGACGAAGTTCTGATAATGCTTAATAAGGGTGGGGTTAAGTAGCATGCGCCGATGATTTGGTCCTGATGGTATCGGGATCGTTTCCCTCAGTCATGGTTGAGATTTTGGAAAGGTTGGCTGTACTGGCTGTACTCGGTCACTGGGCTACCACTTGCGGTCTCCGAGTCAACTCTGACAAAAAGGAGCTGGTGCTATTTACCAGAAAATATAAACCTCCTCCCTTTCGACTTCCTAAATTAAATATCCACGTTCTCCCGCTTTCATCGGAAGTTAGGTATCTTGGAGTGATACTTGACTCCAAACTCCATTGGAAGCTACACATTGAAAATCGGGTAAAGAAGGCCAGTATAGCCTTCTACTCCTGCAAATCTATGTTCGGTAAAAAATGGGGACTCAAGCCACAGGTCATGCTGCGGATGTACAACAAAGTGGGTTTGCTAATTTTAACGTATGGTTGCCTGGTTTGGTGGGAAGCTCTTCGGAAGGGCTATAATAACACTAAACTGGGGAGGGTGCAAAGGACTGTAAAACCTGCCCAAGTGCTGCCCTGAATGTCGTTTTGCAATTACTTCCATTCGGGTTTTCAGTTATTTTCATCGCAGCTCAAAGTGTAATCAGGTTAAAGGAGGTTGGCCTCTGGAGACAATCTCTCAAGGGACACGGTAGCATTTTCGGGCAGTTAACACCGTATTTCTCCGAACTTTGAACGGAGATTTTGAGGGCCGTGGCAGGACAATCTTTAAAAATAGGCAGGATTGGATTGAGGGGAAAATCTGCACCGAAAATTGCACCTCTGTCTTTACTGACGATTCCAAGATCGAATCGTAAGTTGAAGCAGGGGCTTTCTCTAAATCAGCCAATTTATCTATCTTCTCTAAACTGCCAAATACTGCTAGTGTTTTTCAAGCAGAAGTCTTTGCGATCCTGCATGCATGCAAAATGCTTAGGGAACGCGTGAGCGAGGGAGATATTAACATTTTCTCCGATAGTCAAGCCACAATCAAGGCTCTGACGACGCCATGGTGCAGAACGAAACTAGTAAGCTTCTGTAAGGAGGAGATCAAATCACTTGCAGGTGCAGGTAATATTTTTCTGATCTTTGGTCCCAGGACATAGGAATGTAGAGGGAAATGTTAAAGGGAACTGCCCAAATTATTTCTCAGGAAAGCGCATAAAAGATGGAGCTTCATTTCTTCATGTGCTTTATGGAAAACCCTTTGGCCCCAGTACAATATACGAAGGACTCAAAAAGTTATTTGGACTACTCTCCATTCAATTTCCAAACTCGTAGTTGTGTTTACCGGTCACTGGACTATCGGAATACACGCGAAGGGTTACCATTTAACTCCCATTGCAGAAGCTGTGGGTTCCTTTCAGGGAAGGAGACTGTTGAACACTTTCTCTCTGGGTTTGGCAGTTAGACGATTAAGATCACTTGGTGCTGCTTTCTTCAACGGTCAGGGCCAGTGCGCCAATCCAAATCCCATCAATTTTCTCCATTGCATCAACAACTCTGGTTGGCTGTAGATATCTGCCTGTTGGAAGTCTCATAGTGGTATCCAAACGGCGCTTTGGTGCTACTTGAGGAGTTCTAGACCTTCAACCACTTCAACCATTTCACCTACCTGCCTACCTAAATATATTTTTAGTCGTTCAAAGCTTCATTGCTGGTAGTCATGAAATGCCTCATTCTTTTTATTGTTCTAAAACACAAAAAGTATTCGTATATGATGGAAGGGAGTAGACATATAATCACATACCCGTTTTTGCACTACCAACAACACACACTTTCTTACTCATTCTCTCCTTACCTCTCCTATTTATGTTCTCACATCTTTTCTGCCCTTTTCTTAATTTGCTCCCTCGCTAACTGATATTTTCTTTAACTACATCTAAACCAAGCCGCCGTAGCCGAATGGGTTGGTGTGTGATTACCATTCGTATTTCACAGAGAGAACGTTGGTTCGAATCTCGGTGAAACACCAAAATTAAGAAAAACATTTTTCTAATAGCGGTCGCCCTTCGGCAGCCAATGGCAAACCTTCGAGTGTTTTTCTGCCATGAAAAAGCTTTTCATAAAAATATCTGCCGTTCGGAGTTGGCTTGATACTGTACGTCCCTCCATTTGTGGAACAACATCAAGACGCTCCAAATAGGAGGAGGAGCTTGGCCAAACACTCAAAAAAGGGTGTACGCGAAAATTATATATATATATAGGTACATCTAAACCAAAATCTTTCTCTTTACTACATAACAACAGCAGTAATTTACATTTTTGACTCTCGCTTTTAGTTTTTAAACTCATATTTGCTACCGTAGCTGTAAGAACTATGTAGTCATGGAGATTAATAATAAAGTTACGTTCGAAAAGAACGGACTATTATTATATGCAAATTTGTATTCTTATCCATATACAAAAAATGTACCTCAACGTAATCATTTATCTCTAAATTATCTTTGAACTTCACCTAAATAGTACACTGTGGTCAACGTCTCCCCAAACGCAAACGTCTCAAATTGCGTTTCCTTAAGCAGCCGTTCGTCAGCTAAATGAAACGATTCATTCGCATTCTATGAATAAATAAAGTTATTCGATGTAAAGCGTAGCAGCAGCTGAGCAGGTCAAATGGAAACAAGAAAAACAAATAGTAATATCATAATTACAAGGGAGGCGCAGAATCGTAAACTTAGGCAAATTAATGGGGAGCATCTGCCAAATATTAATCCTTCAACCGGAAGCAAAGTGTGTACTAAATAATTTAACAACAGTTGTAGATATCTGGCTGGGGTGTTCTAATTTTGTTCATGTAATGCAACAAATAGAAGGCCGAATACACAATAACTCGAGTAAAATCTGAAATGCTTTGTTAAATAATTTTCTTCGATTTAAGGTAAGATAATACAAATAAATACAATAAAATATAGAAATTGTGAGAACACATTTTTTTATTTTCTTTTGTTTTCTTAAATGCTCAAAAATTGTATTTGAAATACTTCGAATATGTTTTTTTGCCTCATGTTCACTCTTCAGCTGCTGCTCACTTATTAGTCACATAAGGTGTTTTTTTGTACCTCAAAAAAATGTTGGCTGGTTTGGGTGTTGTAAAGTTGTGTGATCTTAAATCAAAACGCAAAACATATTTTTATATAAAAAAACGGTTAAAATTACATAATGTTTTTTTATTTTATTTTGAGACAACTAGCAAGTACGGCACTCAGACAACATTAAGTCCATTGTACTGCACTCGGGTTCACTTCTTAATTTTCTATAAATTTATCCGACTTCCGCAGAAACCTGAGAAGATCTTGTGGTGCCAAGGAGCCAAGGAGGTCGCTTTTTAACACATCAGTGTCAAATACCTCAAGCGAAGACTGAGCAGACGCACAGAAAGTGGTCCACAGTCTCCACCAGAGACCAAGATCCACATGCTGGGCAGAGTTCACTACCTGAGATGCTTCACACATAGAAAGTGCCCCGTCATCAGTCCAACCAGCTGCCTACAGTCCCTTCTGCTTAATAAAAGGAGGATCTAGGACAGTTGGTCGGACATGACAGGTAACAGCAGTTTTGTCCATCTGCAGCTTTTCTCAACCTACCAAGCTCGCTTGTGGGTTATAGTAACCCATTTGCTAACTGTGGCTTTGATGGCTACAGACTCATATAAATCTGCCTCTCCACCTGTTTTCCACAATAAAGGTCATCGCTTCTTAAACAGCATATAGTTCCGCTTCAAACACAGTTGCATGCATCAAAGTCAAGCCTCACAAGATCCAAAAGGCGCATGATCTCACACCAAAGCAGCAACAGCAACAAGCCAGACTTGAGAGAGCGAGGGAGTTGCTTTGCTTGGCCGAAAGCCGTCAATTTCCGAACATTTGTTTTTTCTGACGAGAAAATTTTTCAAATTTAGCAGTTAGGAAACACTCAAAACGATGGAGTTTATTTAACCGACCGGTCGTACGAGAATTTCAGTCATCGATTGGCCACCAAGAGGCAACATTCGCCATAAGTAATCGGTTGGGCCGCTATAACCGCAGATAGGCGTTCTCTAATCGTTTACATCGAGCCTGGCGTCAAGGTAAATGCGAAATATTATCATGAAAGTATTCTGGAGGTTGCTTCGAAGCTGCGTACAGATAATCGTTTCGGTGGCAGTCCATGAACGTTTCAACAGGACTCGGCGGCATCGTCTCAGTTCTAGCGAACCAAGAATGACTAAAGAACAACGTTCCGACGTTCACAGCGCCCACCCACGGGCTCTCAAATTCACCAGACCGATGATCATTCTTTTTGGGCTACTTTGGAGAGCAAGGTCCGAACCAAAAGGTTCAACCGTCTCAAGGCGCTGAAAAAAGCCATTGTCCGCAAGTGGGCCAAAATACCTGCAAGTCACTTTTGGGCAGCTTGTGATTCGTTTTCGGGCCGTCTCAAGGCCAGAGTCAAAGCAAAAGGTAGTCATATCGAGCAAAAGTGAATTGATTCGTAATTTTGTATTATTTTCATATTTTTCTACTTTGAATTGAACAAAAGTAGTTTTCCAAATAACGGTTATGGTCTTTTTAATTGGTTACACGGACCCCGCAGGCACTCGAAGAGTAACTTTAAGTCTCTAGAGAGTAGAAGACCTATACTATCACTGTCTTTTTATTTTTAGTGTAATTAAATGAGAAATTGGTTGTTCATCCATATTAAGGAGCATTCCTTTTTATATTCCTAGTGGATCTATACGCTTCACTTAAATTGCTTGCCACAAACGAAAACTCAATGACATCTCCAGTTCTATTCCGCTTGGCTTTTCGATGCTTCATAATGATCTTTATGAATATCTAAACTCTTTTTGTCTTAAATTTATTTGTTTAACTGTCTGTAGTAATTTAAGCTCCTATTGGCTCTGTGGTCTGTAAAAACAATAATTTATGTTTAGGACTGGAAATAAACGAAAACGAAAACAAAAGGTATTTAAAAAAGTATATATATATCTGTCTCAAAAACCTCTAACAAACTAGCCCCTATATGTGGGTTCCCTTATGGCATTTCGTTTCTCTGCGTCACGATTTGTAGGTTAAAGAAACACGAAAATTACCATTTTTTCTATATACCACACATTCTAGATGGGTGAAAAAATATTCGCATTGACGGAACAAAAACGAGTATTTGCATAAAGGACTATTTGATTTCCTTCCACAAGCGCTAATATTTTGAAATAAAAATGTGGTGTGTATGAAAATTCACTTCCCTCTCTTCGAGGAATTTTCTTAAATTAATACTTACATGAATTTTGTAGATGAGTGTACATGAAATAAACCATAAGATAGAATAAAAAAGTAAATAGGCAAGTAAAATAAAAATAAAGTGAAACTGAAAGCGAATTTTACAGACGGCTGCCAAATTACAAAGCGCTCACTGGTAAGCGATTGTGCTTTGGGTATTTTTATGTGACGCCCTACTAGCCTAGTCCCGCAATCAATGTTTTTCAGCCACACAAAAACAAGCGACAAACCAACAGCCCACATCGAAATATTGCGTATACGCTACGTGCGCCAGACATCGCTGGCAGTGGGTTAGACTACAAATGTGAACATATTTTATAGGTGTGAATGAAACGTACGACAACTTTAAGAGCAATATTCACAGCATGAACGAGGGAAAACATTTTTTGGTTTTGGTTTCATTTTGTATATTTTTTTCTCAAAAAGTATTTATTAGCAACACTCACCGTAATGTAGCCGCAATTGCGGCAATTCGCTTATTTCTATGTATGTATTTACTTTTATGGGCTTATGAAATAAGACATCTAAGTTAGGTAGATACTGGCGAGTGAACTGTTTGACTAAACTAAGTGGCAAATACGTATATATATGTATTTAGTACAGTACCTGGCCATTGAATTATGACCGATGGCATTTTTTCTAAAAACTTCAAATATCAGGTAAAATGATTAATCTTATTTGGGCTTTTCGTATATTCGTATATCTATAGTAAAATATAACAACAGTAAGTACAAAATAGACATAGGTATCTTTTGAATTTGTCACGTGGATTATCCTTTTTTTTCAATTTAACCAGTTTGTTTTAGAAGATGGGTCGAAAGTCGAATTTGACATCGGGATAAAAGCAACAAATTGCAGTTCTTTTGAAAGACAGGAATCTGAGCTATCCAAGAACCATTGGAATATCTAAGGCGTCTGTGGTAAATGCTGTCAAAAAGTGGAAATATACCAACAACGTTTAAGCGGTAACTTCAAACAATTGCCAAAATTATCGCCGAGAACACATCACCTCAACCAGGCAGGATCGAAAAATCGTCGAAACAGTTCTCAGGAACAGAAATGATGAGAACGGATGATTTTAAGAGAGGTTCAGTGATTAGTTTAAAATAAATATTTATTTGCTTTAAAACCGTTTGCTTTTTATTCGCTCCCAAACCCATGAATATGTAATTTTTATCATCGGTCATAATTCCATGGCCAGGTACTGTATTTTAAAATGTACGAAGCTAGAAGGCACACATGTGATTTTATGCTTAACATAGATATTTATATATGTGTGTATGTGAGCTGCTCATATTTCTATTATGTACTTTCGGGATCCCGGAACTCATTTCAGAGTAGTAGTAGTATTTATTGTAAATAAAAGTAAAATATAAAAAATTTGGTAATTATTTATACTAGTATTAAAAAATATATATATTTACAATAATTTTAGGACAATGGCCTGAACCGTCTGACATTTTTTTTTTTTTCGTGCAAAGTAATTATTCGGTTTTTAAAACCAGCTAAACTCTTTTATTAGTTAATCTCTCTATCTAAAGGCATATTGGACAACAGTTTAGTGCAATGATCTTTTTGGGTAACCTAAATCGGTTGTGAATCATTTAAGGTAAATAGTCTGAAAAAGACTTTTCTATATTCTCTTAATATTGGGCGGCACCTAAATTAAATATTAAGCAAGTTTTATTTTCCACGGCCGCCGTAGCCGAATGGGCTGGTGCGTGACTACCATTCGGAATGCACAAAGAGAACGTATTTTCGAATTTCGGTGAAACACCAAAATTAAGGAAAACCATTTTTCTAGTAGCGGTCGCCCCTCGGCAGGCAATGGCAAACCTCCGAGTGTATTTCTGCCATGAAAAAGCTCCTCATAAAAATGTCTGCCGTTCGTAGTCGGCTTGAAACTGTAGGTCCCTCAATTTGTGGAACAACATCAAGACGCGCAACACAAATAGGAGGAGGAGCTCGGCCAAACACCCAAAAAAGGTGTACGCGCCAATTATATATATATATATATATATAAGTTTTATTTTACTTTCCAAATCTGTTGTTATTTAAAATTACCATGTCGCCTCTAGTCGTCATTATCCACATACTTGATTCTAAGTGGTATTTTTTTAAATACACCAGACCTTTCGACCAATCGAATTCCTTATATGTATATCCTACTAGTACTTTAGGCCTTTTGTATGTACACATTCATGCTTGCCTGGTTGTGGTTTGTTAAAAGTAATTTTTCATCTTCTATCCAGCGTTCTGATTGTATGCTATCGATTCGCCAGAAAACATCGTTTTTACTTAATAAGTTCTTTAAATCTCTAATCTAGAAGACTTCTTTCTTTATAATAATTATTGACAAATAATGTGGCAGCCGATTTTCTTAGTACATAAACAAAATTCTTTGCATATACTTAAGAAACAATTCTCAAGTAAACAAATGATTTTCTTGGATGTCGAGTTCCACAAAAAGTATATAAAAGGTTATCTAATAAGAGGCGTTATTTTGATATTCAAAGAAAAATGCTAGTTTTTAATATAAATGATCGGATGTTTATTTCATTATAAAGAGGAAGATATGCCGTTAATAGTGGAAAATAGCATCAGGCAAATGACCACCACGACCACGCATACAGGAGAATATCGTTTTCATGAAATTTTCCATAACCGAATTGCAAACTGGATGCCCTATGTCCTCGATAGCCTCATGAATTCCATCTTTGAGGTATTGAATCAACACTGGCCTGTTGGCGTAGACTTTCTCTTTCTCGTGGCCCCAAAGAAAAAAGTCACCAGGTGTTAAATCACAAGATCTCGGTAGGCAATTGCGATCATCTCTTCCAGAGATAGCACGGTCCGGAAACTTTTTACGTAAAAGATCAATGGTTTCGGTGCTTGTGTGGCACGTAGCGCCGTCTTGTTGAAAATAAACGATTAAACGACAAACTGCAAGAAAAAGTTGCCATCTAGCTTCAATTGAAATCTCTGTCTTGTTTAAAAAGCCAGCTCACGAAGCACTAACATCTTTTTTTGCTGCAGCTGCTCTGTTTTCAAAAAAATTTTTAAAATTCATCTGAGGTGTTATTTTCACTACTAAGGAGTATATCGAAACACAGTCTGAATTTTTGCTTTACTATAATACCAATTGTGCTCTTTACTAAGTTTCCCATTTCAGAGTATAGCTTTCTTTAATTCAGAAAATATAATAATAATTTTATTATTATATATAATTTTTTTAAGAAGAGCTAGAAACACTTAAACTTACTATGATCCGATATTCAAGGTGTTGTGGATTGCTCCTACCTTTGTGTTTTTCTCTCTATAACTCCATTTATTAAATACATTTTGTCTTACATAACATTCAGTATTACATTTAATTAAAATTTTGAAAAGATGACATGTGTAAGAACTCCCAATAGAGTACAATTCTCAAAATCTACATTTAAAATATTTGTGGCAGATTAGTAGGCATACAAGCTTTATATCTGCGTGAGACGTTAGTGTGGTGTCATTGGGGGGAAACTGTAGAGCTGATGAGCTAGCCAGAAAAGGTACTGCTCTTCAACTGTTCCGTGATAAAAGTACCATTGGAATACCTTTGACCACGAGTAAATTAATAGTAAAAAACAACATTACCCAAGAGGCCAATAGATCATGGGAGATGAAGATGAAGAAACATGCGTAACAGCCAGGCCGCAAATAAACAAGAAGAGAAAAAAGGAATTGTTTAACCTCTCAAGAGAAGATACCTCGAAGGTCGTGGCTTGTGTCATCGGTGACTGGCTATTTGACAGTCATTCCTTGAGACTAGGAGTATTCTCACATGAATATTGTAGAAGTTGTAGAGATGAGGAAGAGGAAGAGGAAGAGGAAGAGGAAGAGGAAGAGGAAGAGGAAGAGGAAGAGGAAGAAAAACAGTTGAGCACATCCTTTGCAATTGTCCAGCTTTAGCTAAAATCAGAGCAGGTTGTTTAGGTAAACACTTTTTCGATTCTCTTACAGAACTATCCGGCGCGGAGATTAGAGCAATACTGCGCTTCATAAGAGCCTCAAAATGGTTTCATGAAAATAAATAAACAAGGTTCCCGTATTGCACAGTGGTATCACAACGGATCTGTAAGGTCTCTGTGAGTTGGTCATACGGACTGAGTACCACCATAACCTAACCTAACCAAATTTGCTGTCATAGAATTAACGCCCGCGAATGTGGATGGTTGGCAAGCCGGTTGTTATATAATATCTTATAGTCAATTTGTCAAATTTTCCGTGTACTGATAAAATTCTAAGCTCACGCTGAGTTAAATGTATTGTTGCAGGCAAACCGTGGCGCGTTGGCACACATGCACAGCATTTTTGACTGGAACCTGTGTAAGATATCAATATTTGATTTTGAAGCTGAGCCCCAGATTTGCACTCCATATATCCATATTGGTTTGTATATACGCAGCTTATTGTCCAGCGTAAGCTCTGATTTTTGGCCAAATAGCCAGTAAAGGGAATAAAGTTTTATTCCAAACTACTTTCGCTATTAAAATATATGCCATTGCCATGTAAGACGTCGATCAAAAGGACTGCCTAAGTATTTAGCGTGATCCGTTTGGAGTATCTCGCAGTAAGTATACTTGAGGATCGTGAAAGTTATATGCGCTAATTTTGTTGTATTGCCTTTTATACGCAATTCGTTAAGCTATGTGCTAAGGCTGTCAAGGTTTTGCTGATGTTGATTAGAACCAGTATCTTAATACCACATCTAGAGGGTTTCGTAATTCCGATTTTTTCCTTTTGGCTTTCTAAGAACTTTGTATGCAAAAAATGGGCCCACCATCAGAGTTCTGATCGAGTTCAATCCTACTTACAAATCTAGGAGGTGTGACTTTGTTTCCTCTAAATAGTATTTCGAAGATTTTTTTTTTAATTATGCCTACAAATAATTTTATTTAGTATGCGTATTTAGTATATTTTTTACTTACATATTAGGATTATTATTATTTTATTAGTTAAACCCCCTATAACAGTCTATAAACCGTGTTTTTCTTTGACTAATTTCTACTTGAATAAATACATAAAAATAGAAAATAAAATAAATTTTAAAAAAATTTCATATAAATACAATTTTTTTAAAGTATAAATATTGTAAAAAAATAAAATAAAACAATTCAGTATTCAGGAACTCAGTATTATTTACTTAGCTCAAAAGGCCAACAAAAAAGATTCTAAAAGCAAAAATAGCTCCGAGGTTGATACTTATCTTTAAATTACAGCTTCAACTGAGTGTGGCATGCAACCGAATATGTCTGATCTAATAAGCATCATGTGCAGCTCAAAGCTCTGTTGGGGTGCGGCGCACAAGTTTGCTCAGCTGTTGATGTAGTCGTTGAGTACGCTCGTTAGCGAAAGGCGAAGAAGGGAACAGTTTCAACAGCAGCTAGAGGTTGATAGCAAATGTGCCAGAGTATGTATGCATTTTGAAGCAGACTTCCAGTGGATGTCGAATAGAGGCGAAACGTCTGAGTTTATCACTCATGACATGAAGTCATACAGTGACAAGGCGGTATTGGATGTAATGATCAAATTTTGACGCAGGAGCATAAAGACTCCTTTTGATCCCACCTATAGTAGAAGCAATTTTCGGTGTATTACCTTCATACGTTTCAGACAGAGAGCCTGAACGCAGATTCCTATCGAGGTAAATAGACATAATCACGGTTCCATCTCGATGTAAAGCAACTATGTAGTCTGAGTATGAGTAGGTATGTCCCACATTTCATTGGTGTGAGAGTAGGAAGTAAAATGTTTCTGACAAAAAAAAGCTACTTAAGTTAACTATATTTAATGTAATCTTTAAAATGTTTTGGGCTAAAAACATTACTACCCGTAGTACTTATGTAAATCTGAGAAATCTGAAACTTACCACCTAAGCCGTATTATAATTGATGGATGTAAACCTGCCGATGAAATTACCATTTTTTAAGTAAAAGTTGTCGAAGTAGCCATATTGGTAACTCATTTTGATTTCAACTTTATTTCAATAAGTTTTTATTAAAAAAAAACAATAAGTCATCTCAATATTATCACATAAATTTAACCCGGGATTTTCGATACTTAAGAAACACTGAAACATCGGAATCCCAGAATTCCGAATTATCAGGGCTAACATCACTAATATCTATATAAAAATAAAAATTATTCGTTTAATTAAGACCACATAACTAATGTAGTGCATATTCACTAATGTAATTTATGGTATGCTACTTACCCTTCTTGCTTTAAAATTACATAAACTCGCTCGTTCACATTGAATGTTTGAAATACTTTAGCTATTAGCTGGCATGCCTGGAGGCAATATTGTAGTTACGAAAATTAGTTTTTGCGATCTTAAAGTGTTGATATCTCTAGTTAATAATCATTGCATATTTCATTTTGAACGTGTCTGTCTAGATTACCACAGCAAAGGCGGCATAGTGTCGTGTCGTATACGTAACCTTGTTTTGCACTTTTTGTTTTGCACTTTACATGGGGTGATTTATTACTGACTGTAAAGTCTTTAACAAAAACGACAAAAGGGGACAAAAAGTTGGGCGGCAACTTGAACCCACCAGGCACAGTTAGAGTCAAAAACCACTATTACTACTTTGACTATTTATTTTTTTGTTTATTTTTTGTAATTTTTATAAAAACATAGTTCACCCATAGTTCAAGAACCATACAAAGCAAAGTTTTGAATTTTGTATAAAATTTGTACAATTTTAGCAAATTTTCAAACTTTTTTCTTCGAATTTTTAGAACAATTTCGGGTATGCAGTTTTATAGATCATTGAATTTTGGTGTAATTATAATCAAGTAGATAAAAATCGCGTTGGTTTTCGATACTTTTTTTCATTTCTTTCTTTTCATTAAAAAAAAAACAAAGCAGTGTTCTAAAAGTTCTGAGTAAGAAGTGTGAAATGTTGATGAAAATATGCTGAATTTTTACAAATTTCATACAAAGGTCAAATTTTGCTTTATAAGGTTCTTGTTGTAGGATGAACTATATTTTTATAAAAATTACAAAATATCAATCAAAACGTATAAGTACGTGGTGCAATTTACACGCTGATGGTGTGTCTGTAATTTTTATTTTTGGCCTACCGCACTACGAAAGTGTGTCTAAAAACGAATATTTATTTTGATGGATGGCCACAGAATGTAACTTTAATGTCTTTGTAGTCGGTATGCCCTGCTTAAATAATTGTGCATCTATAGATGCCATATACTTTATGTACTACGCTTAAATAATCTGAACACTTTAAATTACACTGTTAAATTGGCTGTTTTGCACACGGAAATATGGAAATTCATTGGCTGAACGCTCGAAATTCATTAGTTAATTAATGTTAGCGCATTAAAAATATTTTAAATTTATGCATATATATACTGAAGTGATTAATTGCTGACCTATAAAAGTTCACAAAAACAAAAACAGAACAAAAAAACACATACAAAAAACACAAAAAAAAAACAATTAAGAAAAATATATTACAAAACGAGCAAATTCTTTGTTATTTATTGATTTTAAAAGCTTTCTCTTTTTTTCTACACAAATGTAAATGGCCCCATTTGTTTTCCTCATTTTGTTGCAAGAAAGTACAGCGCGCAAAAAAAACTCAACACTTAATCATTTCCACAAGTTTTGAATATTTGTTTATTACTTTTCTTTTATATAAAAACGCAGTTCATTTTACGAACTTATTTTAAACCCAGTTACAACCTTTGTACAAGTTTAAAAAAACTTCGACGAACTTCCTCCGAAATTTCAAATTTTTTAATCGGCATTTCTAAAAAAATTTGGGCAAGTAGTTCCGCATCGTCACCTTTTGTTTTGTTTTTATTTTTTAATTTTTTCGAATAACTATTTGTTATATTAATAATTTCACATAATTGCCTTTATTTTAAGAATATTTTGTATAGGAACAAATAATATTCCCGAACTCTTCCTCTTTCATACTTGCCTTTTTTCATTTCATTTTGTTATATTGGTCATAATATTAATTTTCTTAAATAGGTGGCTTTCATAAAAATCAGAAAAAAATTGAAAAAAAGTCCAGAAGAGTATTTTGTTTTTCATTTATATTATTATTTTTTTTTTTTTATTTAGAACTTGGTCAAGATAACCAAAAAATAGTGGCAGTTTGGAATGGAAATTGTGTTGCCTGGTGTAATAAGATAAGCTTATATCGACTTACGTCCAACGAGTTATCGACTTACGTTACCTCGACAGTCGGTTTTACGCTACCGGAACTACCGGGACTTACAACCGGCCAAGAATTGTCACTCCAGCAGCCTTCTCGGTAGATGCATGGGATATATTTATGGTGCTAAAGCAACAAGATTCCACTAGTTAAGGTATAATAAATTTTCCATCAGAAACTGAATTTTATGAAAGCTCAAGTAGCTTTAAGGCGATGTGCAAAAAGAAGTCGTGAAGACGTCAAAAAAGGAATGAAAACTGTTTTAAATTGAACTGAATGGCTACCTTTTGTGGCGCAAAATTAGTCATCTAATTTTGTTTTTACTAACTATTTGCTAAATAAAAAAATAAGCAAGTTATCACGAGTGTCACAAAAAATTATAAATCTTCCGATAGGGTGATTAATTTTGCACTATCCTGCAAATGTTGAATTTTTGTAGGAATGGATGTTGCTTTCAAAAATGTTAAATATCCTTGCGGGCGAAAACAAATACACCTAATTTAGTTACAATATTCAGCACTTGGTAAAGGTTTTCTCGCAGCCTGAGGCAGCACTTAGCACAATTTATGATGTACAGCATTTTTCATTACACGAAAATAGTAAATGCTATGAGCAGCGATACGGAATTTTTAATTAAATTAAACCTTGATAAACAGTGATGAACAAGAAATCGCATCTGATTCAAAGCCTTTAGAAATCTTGGATTATTGTGCATTAGGCTGCATGACTCACGAGGCAAAAAAAATATCCTTATTGATTTTCTGTTGGAAATATTTATACAATTTATTAGTTTCTAAGATTCGTAAAAATATTAAGATCTGCAGGAGGTGCATCAATTTGAAAATCTCTTAAGGGGTTATACGAGGTGTGTTCAAAAATTATTGCGAATTTTGAATTTTCGCAGTTTACGTAGATTCGAATTCCGATTTTTTGTGGCGATATGTTGGTACTCATGTCTGTCACTCATGCCGACGAGTTCGGCCACTTTGAATGTTCAGTTAAGGGGGTGGTAGGGTTTAGCGCTAAAAAAAACACTTTTTTTTAATTTTTTACAGAAATATGGCTTAAGATACTTTAATAAAATCAGTTGCATGTTATTGTACATCTTTTCAATAAGTTTTTAAAAAATATTAATAATAAAATATTGACAAATAAGCCCATGACAGAGTTTTTTTGGAGATATGTTTTTCGAGAGGTACTCTGCGGTGCCAATCGGCATTCGTCGTAGAATCATCTGAAACTAAAAAAGTCGAATTTTTCAGTTAAAGTATGACGTAATGCTCCCCCCAACATTAATAAAATTTTTTTTTTTTTCATTTTTGTAGTTTTGGTGGCAAAAAAACGTAAAACGAGCATTTTTGGCGAAAAATTTCGCCATATTTGTAAGTGAAAAACAACATTAAAAAAAAAAAATAAAAAAAAACAGTGTGGGGGGGAGGTATTTTTGATTTAGAAAACGTGTGCCAAATTTGAAAAGAATCGGTTGAATAGTTTCGGAGTTGTGATTGGCACCGACTTTTAAGAAGTCTTTTCGGGAAAAACGCGTTTGAAAAAAAGACTCTGAAAAATTATCAATGCTCCGCATTCGAGGTAGAGTGCCTACAAAGGCTATAATTTTGAGAGTTCTGCTCCGATCCACTTAAAATTTTGACACAACATTCTTGAAATGATTTACTATAAGATGAGTGAAGAAAAAAAATTTCGATTTTGTGACCCTACCCCTAATTGTTGACAGTTGCTTTGCTTGCACGTCTTCGATTTTGACCTATTCAAAACGATGGATCAAAGACCTGTATCAAATTTTGTGTGAAAAACGAAATTAAGTGCGTGGATGTATTCCGAATGTTGACTGTGTCATACAGAGAAGCTACTTCGGACCAAAGCAACGTTTATCGGTGGTACAAAATGTTCTCAGAAGGCCGAGAAGATGTGAACGACGAAAAGCACGCCGGCGTGCCGGACGCCCGAGCATTTCAATAACAGACGAAAAAATTGATGAAGTGAAGAAAATGGTAGTGGCCAATCGTCGAATCTCCGTTAGAGAAGTAGCTGAGGACCTAGACATATCGATTGCTGAGTATAGTGCCATTCGATTTTTTTTAATGATTTGGGTATGAGACGGGTTGCCGCAAAATTCGTACCAAAACTGCTCAATTTCGACCTAAAGCAGCATCGCATGAACATTGCTAATGAGATGTTGGATTCTGTCCGCGACGACCCAAATTTTCTCCAGAGGGTTATAACTGGTGACGAGTCCTGGGTTTATGGTGGAAACGTGAAACGTGGAAACAAAGTTCAATCATCTCAATGGAAGCTGCCGCATGAACCAACACCGAAAAAAGCGGGCCAAGTTCGGTCGAATGTAAAAGTTTTGCTTACCGTTTTCTTCGATTGTGCATCATGAGTTCTTGTCACAGGGTAAAACAGTCAATAAGGAATATTACCTGCAAGTTATGCGCAATTTGCGCAAAGCAATCCGCCAGAAACGTCCGGATTTGTGGAAAATCAAAAATTGGCTCTGGCATCACGATAACGCCCCTGCTCACACATCGTTGCTTGTACGTGACTTTGTGGCCAAAAACAACACACTAATGATGCCACAGCCACCGTTTTCCCCAAATCTGGCCCCCAATGACTTTTTCTTGTTCCCAAAACTAAAGAGGCCCATGAAAGAACGACGCTACGCTACGATTGATGAGATAAAGACGGCATCGAAGGAGGAGCTGAACGAGATAAAAAAAATGATTTTTTGAAGTGCTTCGAAGATTGGAAAAAACGTTGGCACAAGCGTATAATATCTCATGGGGACTACTTTGAAGGGGACAAAATAGATATTAATGAATAAATAAAAATTTTTTGAAAAAACACAAAAATCGCGATACTTTTTGAACACTCCTCGGTACGTCTAGCAGCGCCAAAAACGTGCTAAAAGAAAAACTGTTTTTAGAAGGGATAATAGAAATAAATATTCAAAAATTGTATACATTGTTTATTAGTACTTAAACTTTATAAAAAAAATTATTTTAATTTTTCGTTACAAAAATTAGTATGTATATAAAAAATCACGTGTCCCAAAGTACAATGAAAAAAAAGTTGCTTCACGGTCTTCAACATTTCTCCTTGAAATGTTGATGGATCTGTAAAAAGTAAAAAAATTCTTGTAAAATAAAATCGAGCTGGATTTTGTAATTTCGAAAACGTATGCAATTTGCACGCACTTTTATTAAGTTTATCAAATTTTTTAATAAATATATTAAAAATCCGCCTCGACTGCCTATAGAGAAGACACTATCGAATATTTAGAAGAACACCGCATCAAAAAATATTAAGAACCGTATGAGTTATCATGCAGACCGTGCCGGAAAAAATAGTTTTGAGAAAAACGAGTTTAAATTTTCAAGTGCCTCAAACGAAGAACAGCTACCTGTACGCATCTAACTCTCGTCGGACAGTTACATTTTCTACCATAATTTGTATCTATGCGAAATTTTTACAATCGACTTTCACTGAAATACGCCTAAAACTATAAAGAATAAGATCCTGTAAAAAACATTGATTTTTTGAAAATTCTGGACGTATATAACCCCTGATAGGTGATAGAAGAGTTTAGAATTAATGGTTTGCAAAAGTACTTAAAAATAGTATAAATGGAATGGATATAATGAGATTTGAAATAAGAATAGAGACGTGAATGGGATGATTTTGCAAGAAATTAAGAGAGGAATTAAGTTTCGAGTAATACTTAGAAGCCCGAATTGCTACATATTTAGTTGAATTATTCAAGTTTTCCATGAATCTATCTTTCAAAAAACACAAGTGTAAGATAGGTGCGGTTAGGTTTTCGCGGTAGTCGGATTAGAATAGCTAACTCACTTAAACTACGTGGGGGCCTCGGTGTTTATTCATCACGGAAGAATTTAGACGCTTTTATAAAGCGTAGAATAGGTTTTGTGCTAACAGTCAAAATGGTAATTTTCTAACAACTTTGTTCTGATCTTAGCTAAGGCTGGACAATTCCTCGTCTTTACAACTTCTGCAATATTCATGAGAAAATACCCCGATCGTAGAAGAGTGCCTACCTAATAGCCAATGGCAGGTGAAACGAGCCACGACCTTCGAGATGTTCTCTGTTGAGAGGTCGAGAAATTCTCCTGATCTCTTCTTACCTAATCGCGGCCAAATTAGTCTGATTGTAACATAAGTATTTTCTTCTCTCCGTGACCTATTGGCCTCTTCGAGAATATTATTTTATATCCTTAATTTGCAAGTTGCCTCAGAAATTCCAATACTGCCTCTGTTTTCAAGCAGTGCAAAATTAGTACCCTTTCTGGCTAGCTCAACGACCTTGCAATTTCCCTCAACATCTCTATGTTCCGGAATCCATATAAGACTGGCCTTGACGGTGCTAATATCATTTACAGCTGTCAAGCACTTCTGAGCAATCTTTAATCTTAGTATAACAATCTCCATTGATTTGATGGCTGCCTGCCTATCCGAGAAGATAGTGGAACGTAGTTTTTGTTACGGAATGTGTGTTAAGGTAGTCTCCTTTATTTCTAAGACTTCTGCCTGGTATACGCCATAGTAGTCCGGAAGTCGGATGAATAATTCTAGAGCTAATTCTTTTGATAAAACTCCATGACCTATTTTATTTCCTAGCTTGGATCCTCTCGTGTAAAAATTACACTCTTCTCCATGGTGTTTTAGTTTGCCATTCTCTTCTTGGCGGGATGTTGCTCTTGAAAAGCCTGTCGAAGGTGGATTTAGGGAAAGATTAGTCGATTTCTTGATAAAAACTAATCGTGGCGCGTGGCCAAACCGTCGTGTCTTCCGTAGCGCCATACTATTATGGCTAAGTGCTGAAGCGGTGGCCACGTGGTTTTTTACCAGATTTAGGGCAGGTAAGATGACTAACACTTCGAGCGTTTTAATTGCGTTAGTCCTTAAAGCGCCGATGAATAACATAACAAATATTTTATTTTATTTCCGTTGATAAAATGTATAAACAATCGTATGCGAGTCTCATTTGAAGGATTTCCAAATCAGTCTAGCGCATTTAAGTAAATCTTAATATTTTTACAATTTATTTCGGCAGAAATCTAAAAATGCGGGACATCAAATCATCAAACTCTGCAAGTATCAACTGCTGTGGACACTGTCGTAATACCTTGTCAAGTTTAAAATTAAATGGCAAATATTATATTTTAATACATATATCACTGCCATTTCAACCATCTGGAAACTTACGCTACTCATTTCATTAGCTGCGGGTCATCCACGTTGCGCTGCTAGTTTACGCATAACGCGAAAATACGTTGCACTTAATTTTCACAAAATCGAAACTCTCTCAAAGTTATAGCCTTTGTAGGCACTCTACCTCGAATGCGGAGCATAGATAATTTTTCAGAGTCATTTTTTCAAACGCGTTTTTCCCGAAACGACTTCTTAAAAGTCGGTGCCAATCACAACTCCGAAACTATTCAACCGATTCTTTTCAAATTTGGCACACGTTTTCGAAATCAAAAATACCTACCGCCCCCCCCCCCCCCCCCCCCACACTGTTTTTTTTTTTAATTTTTATTTTTTTAAGGTTGTTTTTCACTTACAAATATGGCGAAATTTTTCGCCAAAAATGCTCGTTTTACGTTTTTTTGCCACCAAAACTACAAAAATGAAAAAAAAAAATTTTATTCATGTGGGGGGGAGCATTACGTCATACTTTAACTGAAAAATTCGACTTTTTTGGTTTCAGATGATTCTACGACGAATGCCGATTGGCACCGCAGAGCACCTCTCGAAAAACATATCTCCAAAAAAACTCTGTCATGGGCTTATTTGTCAATATTTTATTATTAATATTTTTTAAAAACTTATTGAAAAGATGTACTATAACATGCAACTATTAAAGTATCTTAAGCCATATTTCTGTAAAAAATTCAAAAAAAAGTGTTTTTTTTTAGCGCTAAACCCTACCACCCCCTTAACATGTTCTAGGCATTATTGGCGGTAGTGCTTCTGTTTAGCTACATTTTATTAAAATAAAATGTTATAAATTAACGATTTTGAGCGCACAAAGAAAAATATTTGTACTATGACACTATTGTGAATTTTTCATTAGCGAGTATGCTTTATGCGCCAGATGGCAGGACAACCGCATATTAGTTTCGATTTAAAGCTCGTAATCTATAGATCGCTAGATGGCAAGGCAAGCGCATATAACTTTTGATTGAAAGCTGACTATTCCATAGATCGCTAGATGGCAGGACAAGCGCTTATTAGTTTTAATCGGCAGCTGATTAATGGATAGAACAGCTGATTTTTTGATTATTGATATGACAATTTTATATATGTACATACATACATACGACTTTCTTATTTTTGGATGGTAGTAAGAACAGCTGATTTCTGTTCATTTGAAAACCGTTGCAGTTAAAGCTATTACAAACGTAGGTGGTTAGTTGTTAAATTTATATTACAATTACATTTGTTCACCTTTCATTACTATCTATAGATTACAATGCCTAGAAGGAGGACCTTAAATGCCTTAGTTGAGCGAAAAAGGCGTCAAAACGCTAGAAGGAGTCAAACAACTGAGCAAGCGTTTAAGTCAGCGTATGTGTAACCACCGACAGGAACAAAGTCAACAGGCGACAGTTCAGCGTAGAATGGATTTTAAGCCGTTTTATGTTTTAAGATTAAGCACTGATGTGAACGCTAGAAGGACCCAGGAAAAGTTTCCAAAAACGTATTCTTGTGCACGCCTCGCCATTTCTGTAGAACCACTTAGCGTTGGGCGCATGGACTAACAATGTTTGTTTTGTACGGAGAAACTTTATGCAGGTGAGGTTATCGCTAGCAGTTCCTCTATTTGCTAGATGAGACTGAAGTCTAAATCGGTACAGGTAGCTTAAAAATTGCATGTGAAGTTCGTCCCCCAAGTAAGAGATTGGCAGCAATGTCTGCCCATGCTACTGGTAAAACAACTTTACCTTCCCCTCGCTGGATGTCACACAATGTGGTGTAAATAAACGTTTTGCCGGAGTCTCCTTGTCCATCAATGAAGCAATAGTTTGGAAATTTGCTTCTCACTGAATCTAAAACCTCTATCACTATAGACTTTTGCTCTTGATTACGTTTGATAAGTGCATCTTGACCTTGTTCACATTCATACGCATAGTAAAGCAAGATTGTATGACTCTTCAGGTGGTACTGGGTCTGATAATCTTCGGATAATGCATCACGAAATATATGCTAAATCTCTAGTATGTTTTTTGGTGAACAAAAAATTCAAATAATCGCAAACAGGGATCTAAACTGTGTTGGCATTTGGTAACTAAATCTTCCTGTAAACATTCCTTCCACTCAGCGTTGTTACCCACTAAATTTAATTTTTTCGCAATTCACCCTTTTATATGGAGAAGTAAAAGACGAAGGAAATACCTTTCATAGTCTATTGGATTTACGGTGTATATCCGAGCAATGCATTTACTTTTCTTCTTTCTTATTCACCATTTGCCGTAGCACCATACATAGAGCTCGGGAATTTCGTGGTACAAATATTTACGTGCCTTCTTTTTCGCTGCTTCAGGTTCAGCTTCGCGACAAGCTTGAAAGTAAATCATCTGCTCTCCTGGCAAATAGAAGGTAACCACTCAATAAAAGACAGTCTAAGAAAAAATTAACTTCTTCTGAATGAAGCGCAGTCATGGCCCTTATAAACGTAAATATTTGTATAAACACTTAACGGACTGAATTGGCGAACAATGTTCTGCATTAATATGGGCCTGATATTTTCGACTTAAATAGCTATTATGTGGCACAATCCAACGACTGTCGACTTCTTGGTTCCCAATTGTCATTGCAAGGTGATTATCACGACGCCTATAGAGAGTGTAACCATTTACGTTGATGTTTGTTTCATTTTGGAATTGTTTGGGAAAACCTTTGCTACACTGACCATCTTTCACGCATGGGCTGTTGGGTCTAAAAATGCCACAAGGGGGGTGTATCATACTTTGTTTTACAACTGAAAAAAGGTGTGGGTCCTCTTCTAGATTTGGAATCTCAGCAGAAATTAAGGGGCCAACATCTTCAATCGAACGGACCGTATCGACTTCTAGAAGAATTAGAAGAATATGTACGTGTGGCAACCCTCCTTTTTGAAATTCAATAATACTTACATACGAAAGAACTACGCCTAGTACGTGTTTTCTTAAGAGATAATCTAAGAGTGATTTAAGTTTTAGGTGAAATACTCTTGTAATCAGGCCTGCCCTTTCGTACGGTTTCAGTTCTGATGTTATTTCAATCCATTTAGAATTTCAGGTAAATGAAAGAAAAATGTCCAGTTTGCCAAAGCGGCGTACAATACTCATGGAATCTTGATAATTTTGAAGCATATTTCTCGACTACCAATGAATGAAGAGGGAAGAACGAATTACAGGAAGTCCTCCAACTGCACCTGTCTGCTGAACGTCTGCGTGAAGAAACGGTAACAAAAATATTGCAATTGGGTAGTAGTAGTACTTCGTCCGGAAGTTGCGTGGACGTCAACACGTGGCATACCTGGTTTACTTTCCGCGTCTCCTCAGGGAAAGAGCAGGAGAGAGCAAATAGGGTCTGAATGCGGATTTAAATACGATATTTTACTAAGCGAATCATTTGATTTATAAGAAACCGTGAAGTCAAATGTGCCAGATGGAACGTCATCTTGGCCCATAAAAACTGATGCCACTTCACATACAGTATTAAATCTTCCGGGATGGAAGGCATTTTCCATGGTAAATTGTATTTGCATATCAGCATAATTATTAAACATGTCTTTCACACATTTGAATAATCTTGCATATGGATTGTAGATAATAAGCATTGTTTGTAATTTGTCTCTTCCGGGTATATTAATAAAGTTAATTTGAACCGATACAAATGCGAGAGCGTTGTTAAACTGATGTACATATGTATGTTATCCAAGTAGTTTGCTGTGACGGCATCATTGCGTTCGATGAGGATTTTTAATTCTTCGCATATAGAAATTTGCGGCAAACTCACCTTCTCTTTGTGACAGCGTTCACATCACTGCTTAATCTTAAAACATAAGACGGCTGCAAATCCATTCCACGCTGAACTATCGCCTGTTGACTTTGTTCCTGTCGGTGGTTACACATACGCTGACTTAAACACTTTATATCATTATTTCTTTGCTCAGTTGTTTGACTCCATCAAGCGTTTTGACGCCTTTTTCGCTCAACTAAGGCATTTAAGGTCCTCCTTCTAGGCATTGTAATCTATGGATAGTAAAGAAATGTGAACAAATGTAATTGTAATACAAATTTAACAACTAACCACCTACGTTTGTAATAGCTTTAACTTCAACGGTTTTCAACCTTTCAAATGAACAGAAATCAGCTGTTCTTACTGCCATCCAAAAATATGAAAGTCGTATGTATGTATGTTTTATGTATGTATGTACATATATAAAAGTGTTATGTCAATAATCACAAAATCAGCTGTTCTATCCATTAATCAGCTGGCAATCAAAACTTATATGCGCTTGCCCTGCCATCTGGCGGATAAAGCAATAGTCGCTAATGAAATATTCACAATGGTGTCATAGTACAAATAGATTTTTCGTGCGCTCAAAATCGTTAATTTGAAATATATTATTTAAATAAAATATAGCTAAACAAAAGCCCTACCACCAATAATGCCTAGAGCAAGTTAATCCCCAACTTTATAAACAAAACCTTATTTATAGATTTGTATTGCAAATAAGTGCAGAAAAGGGACCTGCACATAGACCTGCATAGAAATAATACAAATAGATTTTAAGATGTTATACTCATATTTTGCAAGATATCTTTGACATCGATTACTACTTGCAGCCTAAAAATAATGGTGTCAATCAAATTTTGTAGAACTGAAATTGTCAGCTTATCCCAAATTTCCTTAATTTCTTCGATTGTATCATGTCGTTTCGTATTCTTATTGATGGTCCGTTGTTGTTTGATAAAATACCAAACATTTTCAATGAAATTTAGATCTAAAGTTTGAGGTGGCCAAGGAAGAACAGCTTGATTTACTTCACTCAACAATTTTGCAGGCCTACTTTTGTGACATTGCGCGATATAATGTTGTAAAATCCAGTCGTCCCCCTTTAGGTGAAGGAGAGGGGGAATCTGACAGGTGGAAAAAAGGAAGAAGGGACTTGAATTAGATGATGACGACCCACAGTGCTGACTTGTATTAACCGCTTCAAGTTACAGATGAATAGCACCAGGTGCGTGATATTTAAACCCGCAATATCTGCAGGTGTCGCGAAAAAGTGAGAGCTCAGATATTTAAACCTTATCCCAACGAGAGCAGGGCACCTGAGAAGAAAGTGCTGAGATGATTCGATCTCGTCCTCCAGACAGCTTCTGCAGAAAGGGCTTGAAGCAATCCCAAGCCTCACCTCATGTACACCTAACGGACAGTATCCGTTGAGGATACCTGCCAAATTCGATAGCTGTGGATTTGTTAGCCTTAGAAGTTTTCTTGAGCGCCCACGATTCATATACCTGTGATCAGAAGGTTCTCGCAGCTTTACATGTTTGCGCTCAGGGCTCTCTGAGTTGACGCGAGACTCATCTGCACAGTAGCGGACCAAAGATTCTCAAGGGAACTCCAATTCTCTCATATTTATTTTTTTATTTATCCCTCTGTGCCGCTGTGACCGGGAACCCAGATGAGCTTAATATTAAAGTATTCCGATGCAATCGAGAGGGAAGTCAGGCATTCTCCGACTAATTTCGAACGCAAAAGTAACGAGCCCAAGGCCCTAATTGCCGTTTGGCTGTCGGAGTAGATATTTACCGCCTTTACTGTCATTACAGAAGTGAGCAACCAATCCACTGTTTCATTAATTGCGGCTACTTCCGCTTGGAAAACACTACTGCGGTCCGGAAGCCTATATTTGAGCTTGAAGGGCAGCTCCTCGCAGAGTACTCCTTCCGTCCAACTTCGACATGTTCCGTAAACATGTTGGACAACAGAAAGAAAAAAAGACATGAGAACAACAGGATTTTCGAGAAATAGGTCAGAATTTGCCAAATCGAATGCCCAAAAACCATTCTTAAATTTAGTAACCATTTCCGCTCGTATTTCATTGTTAGTTCCATTGCTTTAATCATTTCGATGATTAAATTTTCAGAACAAATAGTTTCTCTCCCTAATAAACTCGACAGCAACCACACTTAATCATGGAATTAGCGCTTTTTAAAGCTGTGTAAATACTTTTGACAACAGGTGGAATAAATTCAAGCGCTTGCTTTAATATGAAATATACTGTTGTTATCTTTGACTGATTTGCAATGGTTATCTTTGCATACTCTAAAGATTTCAACAACAAAAAAAAAATTGCAATACAGTTGACAATAACTAACAAGGGCTTTCTAACAGTGTGCCGATTTCAGCTTTGTGTAAGTATTTTTGACTTCATGTACACGACTTTGATTGTATATACGAGTATATATATTTTTTATTATATTTATAAACTTTATTTTATATTTTGTCTGTACTTACCTATATTTCATAGAAAATAATAATAATAATTGGCGCGTACACTTCTGTTAGGTGTTTGGCCGAGCTCCTCCTCCTATTTGTGGTGTGCGTCTTGATGTTGTTCCACAAATGGAGGGACCTACAGTTTCAAGCCGATTCCGAACGGCAGATATTTTTATGAGGAGCTTTTTCATGGCAGAAATACACTCGGAGGTTTGCCATTGCCTGCCGAGGGGCGACCGCTATTAGAAAAATGTTTTTTATTAATTTTGCTTTCACCGAGATTCGAACTAACGACCTCTCTGTGAATTCCGAATGGTAATCACGCACCAACCCATTCGGCTACGGCGGCCGCTATATTTCATAGAAAACTTTTATTAAATATTAAAGATATGTATATTTCCTGTGAAATGTCCTTGCTAGTAAAACAATGCTCTTAGATAAGCTGCCACTTCACACTTGTTGTTATTATATAAAAATTAAATAGGCCATAAAACCAGAGAACTTTTGCTCCTTTTCATTTCATTAACATTCTCTGGTTTTGCCGCGACGGTATACGAGATCTACCATAAAGATAGGAAAAAGTATTGTAGTAGTAGTAGTAATGATTCATTTGTAACCATTTTTTCAGAATAAAGTTGCATTTTCATCAAAAAAACATCGAAAACTTAGTTGCGCACCTAATCAATTTAAAATTTTTTTTTGGATTTTGAATCCAGTTCTGGCAAACTTTTATAAATATATTTGTTCAAGGAAAGAAATCAATGATGGTATTCTTCGCTTTTGAAAGTACTAGATTTTTCTTTAAACTAATAAAAAATAATTTTTTTTAAATATATTAAATATATATTTTTAAATGCTTTATTTACAAACTTTTATAAAAATTGAAACTTTTAAAAGCTTAATTGCAAAATGTTTGATTTTTTAAACTTAATAAAAAAATTTTCCGGCGTAGCCGAATGGGTTGGTGCGTGATTACCATTCGAAATTAAAAGAGAACGTAGGTTCGAATCTCAGTGAAACAACAAAGTGAAGAAAACGTGTTTTCTAATAGTGGTCGCTCCTCGGCAGGCAATGACAAACCTCCGATTGTATTTGGGCCATGAAAAAGCACCTTATAAAACAAAAATATATCTGCCCTTCGGAGGCGGCTTGAAACTGTAGGTCCCTCTATTTGTGGAACAACATCAAGGTGCACGCCACAAATGGGAGTAGGAGCTCTGCCAAACACCCAGAAAGGGTATACGCGCCAATTATATATGTATATTTTTTTTTCCTTGTTCACTCCTCTCGAAAACATAAGGGCTCGACAAGACTCAGTCTTGCGTTGGTTTCGTTAATCTGTTTTTGATTTCTGACAGGGTAGGTGATTAGCCTGCCGCTACCAATACTAAATAGTGGGAATACCCACCTGTCGTTGCTTAGGACAACGCCTTTTTACTGCTAAGAGCGCCATCTGATGGTTAAGAACTTCGTTAAACCAGAGAATGTTAATGCAATTAACATTCTCTGCTATCACCGCGGCGCCAGCTGTGTGTTTTGCTTTGTTTTTGCTTGTTTTAGCAGCCATAATCGAAATAATGCGCTGAGTATTGTGCGGGAGTAAGGATTTTTTGTTTTGCTTTTTGCTGCAGATGTTTTTAAGTCTCTTTGAATTTGGGCATTCCTCATGTAGCATAAAGCGTTTACCAGTGTACGAACAAAAAAAAAATGTCCTGCGTGGAGAAAATATGCAACACCGTCAAGAAAGGATGGAAGGGAGCAAGAATGGAAATAAATTATTTGAAAAGATTTTTTTTCAAAAATGCATTATTCGCAAATTTCTATAAAAATGTTGGCTTAAAAAAGTGATAAATGAGCGTTTGGCTTCTTTCAGTCCTATTTTTTTAACAAATAAAAATTAGAAATTTTTTAAATTAATTTTTTTCGAAAATGCATAACTTAGAAACTTTCATACAAAATTAGGCTTTTAAAAGAAGTAATCAATGAAACTCTAAGGGCTTCCATAATTAAAAATGTTTGATTTCTTGAAACTAATTAAAGTTAAAAATTTTTAAAAGGATTTTTCTCAAATATACATCAAATCTGCCATTTTTCAGTCTTCAAAAGATTCTACTTTTTTTAAATAATAAATATCAAACATTTTTAAAAACAATTTTATTTTTTTCAAAAACATAGTTTGTTAGTTACTTTTATAAAAATTTAAGATTTGAAAATAAGTAATCAGACCAAATATGACGTGTTCCCTATTTAAAAATCATCGAATTCTTAAAATTAATAAAAGTTAACATTTTTTCAAAATAATTTTTTTTTTTCAAAAATGCCATGCTCGAAAAATTTTATAAAAACGTAGCCTTTTAGGAAAAGTAATCCATAAAAATTGGAGGTCTTTTGTTATTAAAGGTATTGATTGTTTTTTACAATATTTTTTTTTTTAATAATTTTTTAAACAAATTTTTAAATTGAAATTAAATTTTCTTGAAAATAATTTTTTTTTCAGAACTGCATTAATAATAAACTTTTCTTAAAAATCTTTGACTTAAAACTATCATAAAAATGAACATTTTTTTAAAATAAGTTTTTTTCAAAAATGCCGTACTCGCAAAATTTCATAACAATTTCACCTTTAAGGAAAAGTAGTCTATAAAAATGACACGTCTTTTGTTATTAAAGGGATTGATTGTTTTTTACAATAAATTTTTTTTAAATAATTTTTTTAAACAAATTTTTAAATTGAAATTCAATTTGTTTGAACATTAATTTTTTGCATTACTTTTCTTAAAATGTACGTTTAAAATGAACTTAAGGAATGAAAATATTACGTCTTGCGTTATAAAAAATATTGGATTTTTCTTCTTTTATAAACATTTTCGCCTAAAAAAGTGATACATGAAAATAGAGCGTCTTCCTCTGTATAAAATTAAGGACTTTTAAATTTTTAAAAATTTTGAATTTTTAAAAGATTTTTTAGTCAATGCGCAACTCGAAAATCTTTACATAAATTTAAGCTTTAAGAAAGTAACCCAGGACAATGTCACGCCTTTCGTTACTAGAAATATTAGTTTTTTTACCAGTAAAACTTTTAAATTTCTGAAACGATATTTTTTTTCAAAATGCATTACTTGCAAACTTTTATTAAATCTTTAGCTTAAAAAAGTGATAAATGAGCAGATGGTATCTTGTAATATTACATATATGCGATTTTTTAGAACTATTAGGTGCGCAACTAAGTTCCGGCTGTTTGTCAATAGATACCGCCAGCAGTGCGTGCTAGTCGATTCTAACATAACCGAAACGAGGTTCCGTGTCAAACGCAAGAAGAGTTTGCTTTAGTATCAAGAGTTACCCGCCAATTCATTTCCAAGCGATTGCATGCTTCGGGAATGATTCAGAAACAGGGGACTTGTGTTCCTTATGAATTAAAACCAAGGGATGTTTAGCGTCGTTTTTTCGCATGTGAAAAACTACTCCAGTGGCAAAAAAAGGAAGGGTTTTCCTCATTTCGTGACAATTGATGAAAAGAAAGTCATTCGAAGAAAAGAAAGTCATGGGGACTGCCCGGACATGCTTCTACGTCGTCGCCTCGGCCGAATATTCACGCTCCCAAAGTTATTCTATGTATTTGGTGGGACCAAGTTGGTGTTATTTATTATGAACTGTTAAAACCAAGCGAAGCCATTACTGGGGATCGGTATCGACTTCAATTGATGCAATTGAACCGAGCACTGCGCGAGAAGCGGCCTCAATACGCGGAGAGGCATAAAAAAGTGATTCTACAGCATGACATCGCTCGACCTTACGTTGCCAAACCCGTTAAAACCTGCCTGCAAACACTGATATTGCGCCGTCCGATTATCACCTGTTCCGATCGATGGCACATGGTCTAGCTGACCAGTAGTTCCATTAATATGAATACATCAAAAAACAGCTTGATCCGTGGATAGCCTCAAAAGATGAACAGTTTTACCGCGACGGTATAAGAGATCTACCATAAAGATGGGAAAAAGTAATAGTAGTAGTAGCCAGCTATGGGCAATACTTTCAATGATTCACTTGTAACCATTTCTTCAGAATAAAGTTTTATTTTCATCAAAAAAACGTCGAGAACTTAGCTGCGCACCTAATAATTAAATTAAAATTTTTTTATAACAAAAGCCCAAAGAAAGTATTAAAATTTTTAGACTTTTTTAAAACTAATAGATATTAAGTTTTTCTGAAAATAATAAATTCAATAAATTCAAACCATTAAACCTTAAACAAACTTCTACCCCCACTGGTTCTCTTTTCAATAAAGCAGAACCGGGGTAACAAAAAAAACTTTAGGGAATATATCAAATTTAATGAATGAAAATAACTTTAATGGGTATATTAAATTTAATAAACTTCAGTAGTATTAACCTTTTATGCAAAACTCTGTTAATTAATGTTTCTTTGCCTTCCCATGAATTTTATATTGTTATTTTAACCCATGTGTGAGTACTGCCTACGGTGTCGGCTAAATGGCGAATAAGTATGGATACAACGCTAATTTATAGAATAGATGACAATTGCATGTTACACATAAATAACTCTCACTACCACACGCAAATCTTCCTTACAGCTTTCAGCTGCACAATTACAGACAATTTATATGTCTTAGTTTGATAAAGGGGTTTAGAAGTATGTACATACGTACGTATGTATGTGTCTGACATCACAGGTTAATTACAAAGTGGTATTGCCATAAGGCGGTCATGCCTCATGATAAAGTGATGTAAATTCGTCGGGGAAGTTGCAAGGTCCCCTGGATGAATAATAAACAGCTTACGTGCTTTTAATTGCCACTGCTGCTACCTTTCAAATTCCACGCACAAGCGACGATATAAACTTGCCTACATATACTATACATCCGCATACACGTGAATAGAAATATGTATGTAGGTGTCCATACAGCATTAGACAGAACAGTTGTTTTCAGGTAGTTTGCTAATTGAATTAATCAGTTTGAGTGTTCAAGTATAGTGGGAGGCGCTGAAGTGCTCACGCAGGAAGATCCAGACAATTCAGTTACACACGTAAACACTTATTTACTTATATAGGTAAATTATTATGTATATACATTTTCGGGTGTATTTAGGCAGCACCGGCCTTGAATTATTGGCTGTCAAAGCTAAAGTTGGAGTGATTTATTATTGGATTGACTCTCACAAACACCTGTAAAACACCTGCGCGCTCACCGGAAAGTGCTCCTTAAAGTTGTTATTAAATTATAAGTAGATATGTAATAAGGCAGAAATCTGTAATTAGACTCAGTAGGAAACTCATTCTACTGGACGACTGGACAATTACTGGACATTGGTTGTTTGGCTTGAACGCGGTCATCTTGGGCGTAACTTGGAAAAACTTTTGTAGAAGTTGGCAAGATATGGCGGAGAATGCCACTATAAAACACCTTCTCTGCTACATTCTGCCACTACCTAGGTAGGCGAAAGCTACAAACGCTCGACATTTAGTTCTTTAAGTTAGCCGATAGCCATATAGTAGCTAGTGCTGTAAACACATTACTTTATAATTTTAATTATAATTTAATAAATAAATAATAATAATAACATATCTTTAGTGAATAACCAAAACCTGTTAAAATATATTTTGGTTGCAAATTGGCTTCAGGAGAAACAGGCTGTTTTAGCCTGAAGCAGAACAAAGGCGGCGATCTGGTGACCGACATCCAGAGCATTCTTAAATTATGGAGGGAACACTTCTCGAACCTACTAAATAGTAACAGCTGCGCATGCCACATAGAATGTGAAGATCCCGATACCCCAATCGTTAACGACGGAATTGACGTTCCGCTTCCCGACCATGACGAGGTGAGAATAGCGATAAAGCGGCTAAAGAACAATAAAGCCGCGGGCGCCGACGGACTGCCGGCTGAGCTATTCAACCATGGCGGCGAGGAGCTGGTAAGGTGCATGCATCAGCTCCTATGCAAAATATGGTCGGATGAAAGCATGCCTGCCGATTGGAATTTAAGTGTGCTCTGCCCAATCCATAAGAAGGGCGATCCTGCAATTTGTGCCAATTACCGCGGGATTAGTCTTCTAAATATCGCCTATAAGGTTCTAGCGAGCGTATTGTGTGAAAGGCTGAAGCCCACCGTCAACCAACTGATTGGACCTTATCAGTGTGGCTTCAGACCTGGAAAGTCTACCATCGACCAAATATTCATAATACGCCAAATCTTGGAAAAGACGCATGAAAGGAGAATCGACACACACCATCTTTTCGTCGACTTCAAAGCTGTATTCGACAGTACGCAAAGCAGTTACTTGTATGCCGCGATGTCTGAATTTGGTATCCCCGCAAAACTAATACGAATATGCAAGATGACGTTGCTGAACACCAGCAGCGCCGTCAGATTTGGAAAGGACCTCTCCGAGCCGTTTGATACCAAACGAAGTTTCAAACAGGATGATTCGCTGTCGTGTGACTTCTTTAACCTGATGTTGGAGAGGATCGTACGAGCCGCAGAACTTAATCGTTCAGGCACAATTTTTTATAAGAGCGTACAATTGCTGGCGTATGCCGATGATATTGACATCAGTGCTGTTAGTTCTGCCTTCTCCAAGCTGGATAAAGAGGCAAAGCCAATGGGTCTGGTGGTGAACGAGGACAAAACGAAGTACCTCCTGTCATCAACAGTCGGCGCACTCGCGTATCGGCACCCACGTCACTGTTGACAGTTACAATTTCGAGGTTGTAAAGGACTTCGTATACTTAGGAACCAGCATTAACACCGATAACAATGTCAGCCTTGAAATCCAACGTAGAATCTCTCTTGCCAACAAGTGCTACTTTGGACTAAGTAGGCAACTGAGCAGTAAAGTCCTCTCTCGACGAACAAAACTAACACTCTACAAGACTCTCATCAAGCCCGTTCTAACGTATGGCGCAGAAGCGTGGACGATGACAACATCCGATGAAGCGCCGCTTGGAGTGTTTGAGAGAAAAATTCTGCGTAAGATTTTTGGACCTTTGCACGTTGGCAACGGCGAATATCGCAGACGATGGAACGATGAGCTGTATGAGCTTTACGACGACATAGACATAGCGCAGCGAATAAAGATTCAGCGGCCACGTTGGCTGGGTCATGTCGTCCGAAAGTATTCCGTGCGGTACCAGTTGATGGTAGTAGAGCAAGGGGAAGGCCACCCCTGCGTTGAAGAGATCAGGTGGAGGAGGTGATATAAATGAGCTGACCGAGAAGTTTGTGCAATTATCCGGCTGTAGCTACATACCCTATGATCAAACAACAAAACTGTGAAATCTCCTCGGAAAAATGTCTGTAACCTCCTTATCTCTGTTCTGATTGGCCTGCAACTTTGACACATTACCTTCCAGTAAAAGTGCTCTAATACGCTCAGATTTTCTCTGATTGGCGTGAAATTTCAGTATGTAATTGCAAAAGCGTCAGCCTTTCCAAATATGCAAAAATCATGAAAATCGGTTGGCAAACAACAAAACTGTGAAATCTCCTCGGAAAAATGTCTGCAACTCTCTAATCTCTGCTCTGATTGGCCTAAAACTTCGACATATTACCTTCCCGTAAAAGTGCTCTAATACTCTGATTTTCTCTGATTGGCGTGAAATTTCAGTATGTAATTGCAAAAGCGTCAGCCTTTCCAAATATGTAAAAATCATGAAAATCGGTTGGCAAACAACAAAACTGTGAAATCTCCTCGGAAAAATGTCTGCAACTCTCTAATCTCTGCTCTGATTGGCCTAAAACTTTGACATATTACCTTCCAGTAAAAGTGCTCTAATACTCTGATTTTCTCTGATTGGCGTGAAATTTCAGTATGTAATTGCAAAAGCGTCAGCCTTTCCAAATATGCAAAAATCATGAAAATCGGTTGGCAAACAACAAAACTGTGAAATCTCCTCGGAAAAATGTCTGCAACTCTCTAATCTCTGCTCTGATTGGCCTAAAACATCGACATATTACCTTCCAGTAAAAGTGCTCTAATACTCTGATTTTCTCTGATTGGCGTGAAATTTCAGTATGTAATTGCAAAAGCGTCAGCCTTTCCAAATACGTAAAAATCATGAAAATCGGTTGGCAAACAACAAAACTGTGAAATCTCCTCGGAAAAATGTCTGTAACTCTCTAATCTCTGCTCTGATTGGTCTAAAACTTTGACATATTACCTTCCAGTGAAAGTGCTCTAAGTAGCTCAGATTTTCTCTGATTGGCGTGAAATTTCGGTGTGTAATTGCAAAAGCGTTAGCCTTTCCAAATATGCAAAAATCATGAAAATTGGCTGGCAAACAACAAAACTGTGAAATCTCCTCGGAAAAATGTCTGTAACTCCCTAATCTCTGCTCTGATTGGCCTAAAACTTTGACATATTACTTTCCAGTAAAAGTGCTCTAAGTAGCTCAGATTTTCTCTGATTGGCGTGATATTTCGGCACGTAATTGCAAAAGCGTCAGCCTTTCCAAATATGCAAAAATCATGAAAATCGGTTGGCAAACAACAAAACTGTGAAATCTCCTCGGAAAAATGTCTGCAACTCCCTAATCTCTGCTCTGATTGGCCTAAAACTTCGACATATTACCTTCCAGTAAAAGTGCTCTAATACTCTGATTTTCTCTGATTGGCGTGAAATTTCAGTATGTAATTGCAAAAGCGTCAGCCTTTCCAAATATGTAAAAATCATGAAAATCGGTTGGCAAACAACAAAACTGTGAAATCTCCTCGGAAAAATGTCTGTAACTCTCTAATCTCTGCTCTGATTGGTCTAAAACTTTGACATATTACCTTCCAGTGAAAGTGCTCTAAGTAGCTCAGATTTTCTCTGATTGGCGTGAAATTTCGGTGTGTAATTGCAAAAGCGTTAGCCTTTCCAAATATGCAAAAATCATGAAAATTGGCTGGCAAACAACAAAACTGTGAAATCTCCTCGGAAAAATGTCTGTAACTCCCTAATCTCTGCTCTGATTGGCCTAAAACTTTGACATATTACTTTCCAGTAAAAGTGCTCTAAGTAGCTCAGATTTTCTCTGATTGGCGTGATATTTCGGCACGTAATTGCAAAAGCGTCAGCCTTTCCAAATACGTAAAAATCATGAAAATCGGTTGGCAAACAACAAAACTGTGAAATCTCCTCGGAAAAATGTCTGTAACTCTCTAATCTCTGCTCTGATTGGTCTAAAACTTTGACATATTACCTTCCAGTGAAAGTGCTCTAAGTAGCTCAGATTTTCTCTGATTGGCGTGAAATTTCGGTGTGTAATTGCAAAAGCGTTAGCCTTTCCAAATATGCAAAAATCATGAAAATTGGCTGGCAAACAACAAAACTGTGAAATCTCCTCGGAAAAATGTCTGTAACTCCCTAATCTCTGCTCTGATTGGCCTAAAACTTTGACATATTATATTACCTTCCAGTAAAAGTGCTCTAACTAGCTCAGATTTTCTCTGATTGGCGTGAAATTTCAGTATGTAATTGCAAAAGCGTCAGCCTTTCCAAATATGCAAAAATCATGAAAATCGGTTGGCAAACAACAAAACTGTGAAATCTCCTCGGAAAAATGTCTGCAACTCCCTAATCTCTGCTCTGATTGGCCTAAAACTTCGACATATTACCTTCCAGTAAAAGTGCTCTAATACTCTGATTTTCTCTGATTGGCGTGATATTTCGGTGTGTAATTGCAAAAGCGTTAGCCATTCCAAATATGCAAAAATCATGAAAATCGGTTGGCAAACAACAAAACTGTGAAATCTCCTCGGAAAAATGTCCGTAACTCCCTAATCTCTGCTCTGATTGGCCTAAAACTTCGACATATTACCTTCCAGTAAAAGTGCTTTAACTAGCTCAGATTTTCTCTGATTGGCGTGAAATTTCGGTGTGTAATTGCAAAAGCGTCAGCCTTTCCAAATATGTAAAAATCATGAAAATCGGTTGGCAAACAACAAAACTGTGAAATCTCCTCGGAAAAATGTCCGTAACTCTCTAATCTCTGCTCTGATTGGCCTAAAACTTTGACATATTACCTTCCAGTAAAAGTGCTCTAAGTAGCTCAGATTTTCTCTGATTGGCGTGAAATTTCGGCACGTAATTGCAAAAGCGTTAGCCATTCCAAATATGCAAAAATCATGAAAATCGGTTGGCAAACAACAAAACTGTGAAATCTCCTCGGAAAAATGTCCGTAACTCCCTAATCTCTGCTCTGATTGGCCTAAAACTTCGACATATTACCTTCCAGTAAAAGTGCTCTAACTAGCTCAGATTTTCTCTGATTGGCGTGATATTTCGGTGTGTAATTGCAAAAGCGTTAGCCATTCCAAATATGCAAAAATCATGAAAATCGGTTGGCAAACAACAAAACTGTGAAATCTCCTCGGAAAAATGTCTGTAACTCCCTAATCTCTGCTCTGATTGGCCTAAAACTTCGACATATTACCTTCCAGTAAAAGTGCTCTAACTAGCTCAGATTTTCTCTGATTGGCGTGAAATTTCGGTGTGTAATTGCAAAAGCGTCAGCCTTTCCAAATATGTAAAAATCATGAAAATCGGTTGGCAAACAACAAAACTGTGAAATCTCCTCGGAAAAATGTCTGTAACTCCCTAATCTCTGCTCTGATTGGTCTAAAACTTTGACATATTACCTTCCAGTGAAAGTGCTCTAAGTAGCTCAGATTTTCTCTGATTGGCGTGAAATTTCGGTGTGTAATTGCAAAAGCGTCAGCCTTTCCAAATATGTAAAAATCATGAAAATCGGTTGGCAAACAACAAAACTGTGAAATCTCCTCGGAAAAATGTCCGTAACTCCCTAATCTCTGCTCTGATTGGCCTAAAACTTTGACATATTACCTTCCAGTAAAAGTGCTCTAACTAGCTCAGATTTTCTCTGATTGGCGTGAAATTTCGGTGTGTAATTGCAAAAGCGTTAGCCTTTCCAAATATGTAAAAATCATGAAAATCGGTTGCCAAACAACAAAACTGTGAAATCTCCTCGGAAAAATGTCTGTAACTCTCTAATCTCTGCTCTGATAGGTCTAAAACTTTGACATATTACCTTCCAGTAAAAGTGCTCTAACTAGCTCAGATTTTCTCTGATTGGCGTGATATTTCGGTGTGTAATTGCAAAAGCGTTAGCCTTTCCAAATATGTAAAAATCATGAAAATCGGTTGGCAAACAACAAAACTGTGAAATCTCCTCGGAAAAATGTCCGTAACTCCCTAATCTCTGCTCTGATTGGCCTAAAACTTCGACATATTACCTTCCAGTAAAAGTGCTCTAACTAGCTCAGATTTTCTCTGATTGGCGTGAAATTTCAGTATGTAATTGCAAAAGCGTCAGCCTTTCCAAATATGTAAAAATCATGAAAATCGGTTGGCAAACAACAAAACTGTGAAATCTCCTCGGAAAAATGTCTGTAACTCTCTAATCTCTGCTCTGATTGGTCTAAAACTTTGACATATTACCTTCCAGTAAAAGTGCTCTAACTAGCTCAGATTTTCTCTGATTGGCGTGAAATTTCGGTGTGTAATTGCAAAAGCGTTAGCCTTTCCAAATATGTAAAAATCATGAAAATCGGTTGGCAAACAACAAAACTGTGAAATCTCCTCGGAAAAATGGCTGTAACTCTCTAATCTCTGCTCTGATTGGTCTAAAACTTTGACATATTACCTTCCAGTAAAAGTGCTCTAACTAGCTCAGATTTTCTCTGATTGGCGTGAAATTTCGGTGTGTAATTGCAAAAGCGTTGGCCTTTCCAAATATGTAAAAATCATGAAAATCGGTTGGCAAACAACAAAACTGTGAAATCTCCTCGGAGAAATGTCTGTAACTCTCTAATCTCTGCTCTGATTGGTCTAAAACTTTGACATATTACCTTCCAGTAAAAGTGCTCTAATACGCTCAGATTTTCTCTGATTGGCGTGAAATTTCGGTGTGTAATTGCAAAAGCGTTAGCCTTTCCAAATATGTAAAAATCATGAAAATCGGTTGGCAAACAACAAAACTGTGAAATCTCCTCGGAAAAATGTCCGTAACTCCCTAATCTCTGCTCTGATTGGCCTAAAACTTTGACATATTACCTTCCAGTAAAAGTGCTCTAACTAGCTCAGATTTTCTCTGATTGGCGTGAAATTTCGGCACGTAATTGCAAAAGCGTTAGCCATTCCAAATATGCAAAAATCATGAAAATCGGTTGGCAAACAACAAAACTGTGAAATCTCCTCGGAAAAATGTCCGTAACTCCCTAATCTCTGCTCTGATTGGCCTAAAACTTTGACATATTACCTTCCAGTAAAAGTGCTCTAACTAGCTCAGATTTTCTCTGATTGGCGTGAAATTTCGGTGTGTAATTGCAAAAGCGTTAGCCTTTCCAAATATGTAAAAATCATGAAAATCGGTTGGCAAACAACAAAACTGTGAAATCTCCTCGGAAAAATGTCTGCAACTCTCTAATCTCTGCTCTGATTGGCCTAAAACATCGACATATTACCTTCCAGTAAAAGTGCTTTAATACTCTGATTTTCTCTGATTGGCGTGAAATTTCAGTATGTAATTGCAAAAGCGTCAGCCTTTCCAAATACGTAAAAATCATGAAAATCGGTTGGCAAACAACAAAACTGTGAAATCTCCTCGGAAAAATGTCTGTAACTCTCTAATCTCTGCTCTGATTGGTCTAAAACTTTGACATATTACCTTCCAGTGAAAGTGCTCTAAGTAGCTCAGATTTTCTCTGATTGGCGTGAAATTTCGGTGTGTAATTGCAAAAGCGTTAGCCTTTCCAAATATGCAAAAATCATGAAAATTGGCTGGCAAACAACAAAACTGTGAAATCTCCTCGGAAAAATGTCTGTAACTCCCTAATCTCTGCTCTGATTGGCCTAAAACTTTGACATATTACTTTCCAGTAAAAGTGCTCTAAGTAGCTCAGATTTTCTCTGATTGGCGTGATATTTCGGCACGTAATTGCAAAAGCGTCAGCCTTTCCAAATATGCAAAAATCATGAAAATCGGTTGGCAAACAACAAAACTGTGAAATCTCCTCGGAAAAATGTCTGCAACTCCCTAATCTCTGCTCTGATTGGCCTAAAACTTCGACATATTACCTTCCAGTAAAAGTGCTCTAATACTCTGATTTTCTCTGATTGGCGTGAAATTTCAGTATGTAATTGCAAAAGCGTCAGCCTTTCCAAATACGTAAAAATCATGAAAATCGGTTGGCAAACAACAAAACTGTGAAATCTCCTCGGAAAAATGTCTGTAACTCTCTAATCTCTGCTCTGATTGGTCTAAAACTTTGACATATTACCTTCCAGTGAAAGTGCTCTAAGTAGCTCAGATTTTCTCTGATTGGCGTGAAATTTCGGTGTGTAATTGCAAAAGCGTTAGCCTTTCCAAATATGCAAAAATCATGAAAATTGGCTGGCAAACAACAAAACTGTGAAATCTCCTCGGAAAAATTCTGTAACTCCCTAATCTCTGCTCTGATTGGCCTAAAACTTTGACATATTATATTACCTTCCAGTAAAAGTGCTCTAACTAGCTCAGATTTTCTCTGATTGGCGTGAAATTTCAGTATGTAATTGCAAAAGCGTCAGCCTTTCCAAATATGCAAAAATCATGAAAATCGGTTGGCAAACAACAAAACTGTGAAATCTCCTCGGAAAAATGTCTGCAACTCCCTAATCTCTGCTCTGATTGGCCTAAAACTTCGACATATTACCTTCCAGTAAAAGTGCTCTAATACTCTGATTTTCTCTGATTGGCGTGAAATTTCAGTATGTAATTGCAAAAGCGTCAGCCTTTCCAAATATGCAAAAATCATGAAAATCGGTTGGCAAACAACAAAACTGTGAAATCTCCTCGGAAAAATGTCTGTAACTCTCTAATCTCTGCTCTGATTGGTCTAAAACTTTGACATATTACCTTCCAGTGAAAGTGCTCTAAGTAGCTCAGATTTTCTCTGATTGGCGTGAAATTTCGGTGTGTAATTGCAAAAGCGTTAGCCTTTCCAAATATGCAAAAATCATGAAAATTGGCTGGCAAACAACAAAACTGTGAAATCTCCTCGGAAAAATGTCTGTAACTCCCTAATCTCTGCTCTGATTGGCCTAAAACTTTGACATATTACCTTCCAGTAAAAGTGCTCTAAGTAGCTCAGATTTTCTCTGATTGGCATGAAATTTCGGCACGTAATTGCAAAAGCGTTAGCCATTCCAAATATGCAAAAATCATGAAAATCGGTTGGCAAACAACAAAACTGTGAAATCTCCTCGGAAAAATGTCTGTAACTCTCTAATCTCTGCTCTGATTGGTCTAAAACTTTGACATATTACCTTCCAGTGAAAGTGCTCTAAGTAGCTCAGATTTTCTCTGATTGGCGTGAAATTTCGGTGTGTAATTGCAAAAGCGTTAGCCTTTCCAAATATGCAAAAATCATGAAAATTGGCTGGCAAACAACAAAACTGTGAAATCTCCTCGGAAAAATGTCTGTAACTCCCTAATCTCTGCTCTGATTGGCCTAAAACTTTGACATATTACCTTCCAGTAAAAGTGCTCTAAGTAGCTCAGATTTTCTCTGATTGGCATGAAATTTCGGCACGTAATTGCAAAAGCGTTAGCCATTCCAAATATGCAAAAATCATGAAAATCGGTTGGCAAACAACAAAACTGTGAAATCTCCTCGGAAAAATGTCCGTAACTCCCTAATCTCTGCTCTGATTGGCCTAAAACTTCGACATATTACCTTCCAGTAAAAGTGCTCTAACTAGCTCAGATTTTCTCTGATTGGCGTGAAATTTCGGTGTGTAATTGCAAAAGCGTCAGCCTTTCCAAATATGTAAAAATCATGAAAATCGGTTGGCAAACAACAAAACTGTGAAATCTCCTCGGAAAAATGTCCGTAACTCTCTAATCTCTGCTCTGATTGGCCTAAAACTTTGACATATTACCTTCCAGTAAAAGTGCTCTAAGTAGCTCAGATTTTCTCTGATTGGCGTGAAATTTCGGCACGTAATTGCAAAAGCGTTAGCCATTCCAAATATGCAAAAATCATGAAAATCGGTTGGCAAACAACAAAACTGTGAAATCTCCTCGGAAAAATGTCCGTAACTCCCTAATCTCTGCTCTGATTGGCCTAAAACTTCGACATATTACCTTCCAGTAAAAGTGCTTCTAACTAGCTCAGATTTTCTCTGATTGGCGTGAAATTTCGGTGTGTAATTGCAAAAGCGTTAGCCTTTCCAAATATGTAAAAATCATGAAAATCGGTTGGCAAACAACAAAACTGTGAAATCTCCTCGGAAAAATGTCCGTAACTCCCTAATCTCTGCTCTGATTGGCCTAAAACTTTGACATATTACCTTCCAGTAAAAGTGCTCTAACTAGCTCAGATTTTCTCTGATTGGCGTGAAATTTCGGTGTGTAATTGCAAAAGCGTTAGCCATTCCAAATATGCAAAAATCATGAAAATCGGTTGGCAAACAACAAAACTGTGAAATCTCCTCGAAAAATGTCCGTAACTCCCTTACCTCTGCTCTGATTGGCCTAAAACTTTGACATATTACCTTCCAGTGAAAGTGCTCTAAGTAGCTCAGATTTTCTCTGATTGGCGTGAAATTTCGGTGTGTAATTGCAAAAGCGTCAGCCTTTCCAAATATGTAAAAATCATGAAAATCGGTTAGCAAACAACAAAACTGTGAAATCTCCTCGGAAAAATGTCCGTAACTCCCTAATCTCTGCTCTGATTGGCCTAAAACTTCGACATATTACCTTCCAGTAAAAGTGCTCTAACTAGCTCAGATTTTCTCTGATTGGCGTGAAATTTCGGTGTGTAATTGCAAAAGCGTCAGCCTTTCCAAATATGTAAAAATCATGAAAATCGGTTAGCAAACAACAAAACTGTGAAATCTCCTCGGAAAAATGTCCGTAACTCCCTAATCTCTGCTCTGATTGGCCTAAAACTTCGACATATTACCTTCCAGTAAAAGTGCTCTAACTAGCTCAGATTTTCTCTGATTGGCGTGAAATTTCGGTGTGTAATTGCAAAAGCGTCAGCCTTTCCAAATATGTAAAAATCATGAAAATCGGTTAGCAAACAACAAAACTGTGAAATCTCCTCGGAAAAATGTCCGTAACTCCCTAATCTCTGCTCTGATTGGCCTAAAACTTCGACATATTACCTTCCAGTAAAAGTGCTCTAACTAGCTCAGATTTTCTCTGATTGGCGTGAAATTTCGGTGTGTAATTGCAAAAGCGTTAGCCTTTCCAAATATGTAAAAATCATGAAAATCGGTTGGCAAACAACAAAACTGTGAAATCTCCTCGGAAAAATGTCCGTAACTCCCTAATCTCTGCTCTGATTGGCCTAAAACTTCGACATATTACCTTCCAGTAAAAGTGCTCTAACTAGCTCAGATTTTCTCTGATTGGCGTGAAATTTCGGTGTGTAATTGCAAAAGCGTTAGCCTTTCCAAATATGTAAAAATCATGAAAATCGGTTGGCAAACAACAAAACTGTGAAATCTCCTCGGAAAAATGTCCGTAACTCCCTAATCTCTGCTCTGATTGGGCTAAAACTTCGACATATTACCTTCCAGTAAAAGTGCTCTAACTAGCTCAGATTTTCTCTGATTGGCGTGATATTTCGGTGTGTAATTGCAAAAGCGTTAGCCATTCCAAATATGCAAAAATCATGAAAATCGGTTGGCAAACAACAAAACTGTGAAATCTCCTCGGAAAAATGTCTGTAACTCCCTAATCTCTGCTCTGATTGGCCTAAAACTTCGACATATTACCTTCCAGTAAAAGTGCTCTAACTAGCTCAGATTTTCTCTGATTGGCGTGAAATTTCGGTGTGTAATTGCAAAAGCGTCAGCCTTTCCAAATATGTAAAAATCATGAAAATCGGTTGGCAAACAACAAAACTGTGAAATCTCCTCGGAAAAATGTCTGTAACTCCCTAATCTCTGCTCTGATTGGCCTAAAACTTTGACATATTACCTTCCAGTAAAAGTGCTCTAACTAGCTCAGATTTTCTCTGATTGGCGTGAAATTTCGGTGTGTAATTGCAAAAGCGTTAGCCTTTCCAAATATGTAAAAATCATGAAAATCGGTTGGCAAACAACAAAACTGTGAAATCTCCTCGGAAAAATGTCTGTAACTCTCTAATCTCTGCTCTGATAGGTCTAAAACTTTGACATATTACCTTCCAGTAAAAGTGCTCTAACTAGCTCAGATTTTCTCTGATTGGCGTGATATTTCGGTGTGTAATTGCAAAAGCGTTAGCCTTTCCAAATATGTAAAAATCATGAAAATCGGTTGGCAAACAACAAAACTGTGAAATCTCCTCGGAAAAATGTCCGTAACTCCCTAATCTCTGCTCTGATTGGCCTAAAACTTCGACATATTACCTTCCAGTAAAAGTGCTCTAACTAGCTCAGATTTTCTCTGATTGGCGTGAAATTTCAGTATGTAATTGCAAAAGCGTCAGCCTTTCCAAATATGTAAAAATCATGAAAATCGGTTGGCAAACAACAAAACTGTGAAATCTCCTCGGAAAAATGTCTGTAACTCTCTAATCTCTGCTCTGATTGGTCTAAAACTTTGACATATTACCTTCCAGTAAAAGTGCTCTAACTAGCTCAGATTTTCTCTGATTGGCGTGAAATTTCGGTGTGTAATTGCAAAAGCGTTAGCCTTTCCAAATATGTAAAAATCATGAAAATCGGTTGGCAAACAACAAAACTGTGAAATCTCCTCGGAAAAATGGCTGTAACTCTCTAATCTCTGCTCTGATTGGTCTAAAACTTTGACATATTACCTTCCAGTAAAAGTGCTCTAACTAGCTCAGATTTTCTCTGATTGGCGTGAAATTTCGGTGTGTAATTGCAAAAGCGTTAGCCTTTCCAAATATGTAAAAATCATGAAAATCGGTTGGCAAACAACAAAACTGTGAAATCTCCTCGGAAAAATGTCCGTAACTCCCTAATCTCTGCTCTGATTGGCCTAAAACTTTGACATATTACCTTCCAGTAAAAGTGCTCTAACTAGCTCAGATTTTCTCTGATTGGCGTGAAATTTCGGTGTGTAATTGCAAAAGCGTCAGCCTTTCCAAATATGTAAAAATCATGAAAATCGGTTGGCAAACAACAAAACTGTGAAATCTCCTCGGAAAAGTGTCTGTAACTCTCTAATCTCTGCTCTGATTGGTCTAAAACTTTGACATATTACCTTCCAGTAAAAGTGCTCTAACTAGCTCAGATTTTCTCTGATTGGCGTGAAATTTCGGTGTGTAATTGCAAAAGCGTTAGCCTTTCCAAATATGTAAAAATCATGAAAATCGGTTGGCAAACAACAAAACTGTGAAATCTCCTCGGAAAAATGTCTGTAACTCTCTAATCTCTGCTCTGATAGGTCTAAAACTTTGACATATTACCTTCCAGTAAAAGTGCTCTAACTAGCTCAGATTTTCTCTGATTGGCGTGATATTTCGGTGTGTAATTGCAAAAGCGTTAGCCTTTCCAAATATGTAAAAATCATGAAAATCGGTTGGCAAACAACAAAACTGTGAAATCTCCTCGGAAAAATGTCCGTAACTCCCTAATCTCTGCTCTGATTGGCCTAAAACTTCGACATATTACCTTCCAGTAAAAGTGCTCTAACTAGCTCAGATTTTCTCTGATTGGCGTGAAATTTCAGTATGTAATTGCAAAAGCGTCAGCCTTTCCAAATATGTAAAAATCATGAAAATCGGTTGGCAAACAACAAAACTGTGAAATCTCCTCGGAAAAATGTCTGTAACTCTCTAATCTCTGCTCTGATTGGTCTAAAACTTTGACATATTACCTTCCAGTAAAAGTGCTCTAACTAGCTCAGATTTTCTCTGATTGGCGTGAAATTTCGGTGTGTAATTGCAAAAGCGTTAGCCTTTCCAAATATGTAAAAATCATGAAAATCGGTTGGCAAACAACAAAACTGTGAAATCTCCTCGGAAAAATGGCTGTAACTCTCTAATCTCTGCTCTGATTGGTCTAAAACTTTGACATATTACCTTCCAGTAAAAGTGCTCTAACTAGCTCAGATTTTCTCTGATTGGCGTGAAATTTCGGTGTGTAATTGCAAAAGCGTTAGCCTTTCCAAATATGTAAAAATCATGAAAATCGGTTGGCAAACAACAAAACTGTGAAATCTCCTCGGAAAAATGTCCGTAACTCCCTAATCTCTGCTCTGATTGGCCTAAAACTTTGACATATTACCTTCCAGTAAAAGTGCTCTAACTAGCTCAGATTTTCTCTGATTGGCGTGAAATTTCGGTGTGTAATTGCAAAAGCGTCAGCCTTTCCAAATATGTAAAAATCATGAAAATCGGTTGGCAAACAACAAAACTGTGAAATCTCCTCGGAAAAGTGTCTGTAACTCTCTAATCTCTGCTCTGATTGGTCTAAAACTTTGACATATTACCTTCCAGTAAAAGTGCTCTAACTAGCTCAGATTTTCTCTGATTGGCGTGAAATTTCGGTGTGTAATTGCAAAAGCGTTAGCCTTTCCAAATATGTAAAAATCATGAAAATCGGTTGGCAAACAACAAAACTGTGAAATCTCCTCGGAAAAATGTCCGTAACTCCCTAATCTCTGCTCTGATTGGCCTAAAACTTTGACATACTACCTTCCAGTAAAAGTGCTCTAAGTAGCTCAGATTTTCTCTGATTGGCGTGAAATTTCGGTATGTAATTGCAAAAGCGTTGGCCTTTCCAAATATGTAAAAATCATGAAAATCGGTTGGCAAACAACAAAACTGTGAAATCTCCTCGGAGAAATGTCTGTAACTCTCTAATCTCTGCTCTGATTGGTCTAAAACTTTGACATATTACCTTCCAGTAAAAGTGCTCTAATACGCTCAGATTTTCTCTGATTGGCGTGAAATTTCGGTGTGTAATTGCAAAAGCGTTAGCCTTTCCAAATATGTAAAAATCATGAAAATCGGTTGGCAAACAACAAAACTGTGAAATCTCCTCGGAAAAATGTCCGTAACTCCCTAATCTCTGCTCTGATTGGCCTAAAACTTTGACATATTACCTTCCAGTAAAAGTGCTCTAACTAGCTCAGATTTTCTCTGATTGGCGTGAAATTTCGGCACGTAATTGCAAAAGCGTTAGCCATTCCAAATATGCAAAAATCATGAAAATCGGTTGGCAAACAACAAAACTGTGAAATCTCCTCGGAAAAATGTCCGTAACTCCCTAATCTCTGCTCTGATTGGCCTAAAACTTTGACATATTACCTTCCAGTAAAAGTGCTCTAACTAGCTCAGATTTTCTCTGATTGGCGTGAAATTTCGGTGTGTAATTGCAAAAGCGTTAGCCTTTCCAAATATGTAAAAATCATGAAAATCGGTTGGCAAACAACAAAACTGTGAAATCTCCTCGGAAAAATGTCTGTAACTCTCTAATCTCTGCTCTGATAGGTCTAAAACTTTGACATATTACCTTCCAGTAAAAGTGCTCTAACTAGCTCAGATTTTCTCTGATTGGCGTGATATTTCGGTGTGTAATTGCAAAAGCGTTAGCCTTTCCAAATATGTAAAAATCATGAAAATCGGTTGGCAAACAACAAAACTGTGAAATCTCCTCGGAAAAATGTCCGTAACTCCCTAATCTCTGCTCTGATTGGCCTAAAACTTCGACATATTACCTTCCAGTAAAAGTGCTCTAACTAGCTCAGATTTTCTCTGATTGGCGTGAAATTTCAGTATGTAATTGCAAAAGCGTCAGCCTTTCCAAATATGTAAAAATCATGAAAATCGGTTGGCAAACAACAAAACTGTGAAATCTCCTCGGAAAAATGTCCGTAACTCCCTAATCTCTGCTCTGATTGGTCTAAAACTTTGACATATTACCTTCCAGTAAAAGTGCTCTAACTAGCTCAGATTTTCTCTGATTGGCGTGAAATTTCGGTGTGTAATTGCAAAAGCGTTAGCCTTTCCAAATATGTAAAAATCATGAAAATCGGTTGGCAAACAACAAAACTGTGAAATCTCCTCGGAAAAATGGCTGTAACTCTCTAATCTGTGCTCTGATTGGTCTAAAACTTTGACATATTACCTTCCAGTAAAAGTGCTCTAACTAGCTCAGATTTTCTCTGATTGGCGTGAAATTTCGGTGTGTAATTGCAAAAGCGTTAGCCTTTCCAAATATGTAAAAATCATGAAAATCGGTTGGCAAACAACAAAACTGTGAAATCTCCTCGGAAAAATGTCCGTAACTCCCTAATCTCTGCTCTGATTGGCCTAAAACTTTGACATATTACCTTCCAGTAAAAGTGCTCTAACTAGCTCAGATTTTCTCTGATTGGCGTGAAATTTCGGTGTGTAATTGCAAAAGCGTTAGCCTTTCCAAATATGTAAAAATCATGAAAATCGGTTGGCAAACAACAAAACTGTGAAATCTCCTCGGAAAAATGTCCGTAACTCCCTAATCTCTGCTCTGATTGGCCTAAAACTTTGACATATTACCTTCCAGTAAAAGTGCTCTAACTAGCTCAGATTTTCTCTGATTGGCGTGAAATTTCGGTGTGTAATTGCAAAAGCGTTAGCCTTTCCAAATATGTAAAAATCATGAAAATCGGTTGGCAAACAACAAAACTGTGAAATCTCCTCGGAAAAATGTCCGTAACTCCCTAATCTCTGCTCTGATTGGCCTAAAACTTCGACATACTACCTTCCAGTGAAAGTGCTCTAAGTAGCTCAGATTTTCTCTGATTGGCGTGAAATTTCGGTGTGTAATTGCAAAAGCGTCAGCCTTTCCAAATATGTAAAAATCATGAAAATCGGTTAGCAAACAACAAAACTGTGAAATCTCCTCGGAAAAATGTCCGTAACTCCCTAATCTCTGCTCTGATTGGCCTAAAACTTCGACATATTACCTTCCAGTAAAAGTGCTCTAACTAGCTCAGATTTTCTCTGATTGGCGTGAAATTTCGGTGTGTAATTGCAAAAGCGTCAGCCTTTCCAAATATGTAAAAATCATGAAAATCGGTTAGCAAACAACAAAACTGTGAAATCTCCTCGGAAAAATGTCCGTAACTCCCTAATCTCTGCTCTGATTGGCCTAAAACTTCGACATATTACCTTCCAGTAAAAGTGCTCTAACTAGCTCAGATTTTCTCTGATTGGCGTGAAATTTCGGTGTGTAATTGCAAAAGCGTTAGCCTTTCCAAATATGTAAAAATCATGAAAATCGGTTGGCAAACAACAAAACTGTGAAATCTCCTCGGAAAAATGTCTGTAACTCTCTAATCTCTGCTCTGATTGGTCTAAAACTTTGACATATTACCTTCCAGTAAAAGTGCTCTAACTAGCTCAGATTTTCTCTGATTGGCGTGAAATTTCGGTGTGTAATTGCAAAAGCGTTAGCCATTCCAAATATGCAAAAATCATGAAAATCGGTTGGCAAACAACAAAACTGTGAAATCTCCTCGGAAAAATGTCCGTAACTCCCTTACCTCTGCTCTGATTGGCCTAAAACTTTGACATATTACCTTCCAGTGAAAGTGCTCTAACTAGCTCAGATTTTCTCTGATTGGCGTGAAATTTCGGTGTGTAATCGCAAAAGCGTCAGCCTTTCCAAATATGTAAAAATCATGAAAATCGGTTAGCAAACAACAAAACTGTGAAATCTCCTCGGAAAAATGTCCGTAACTCCCTAATCTCTGCTCTGATTGGCCTAAAACTTTGACATATTACCTTCCAGTAAAAGTGCTCTAACTAGCTCAGATTTTCTCTGATTGGCGTGAAATTTCGGTGTGTAATTGCAAAAGCGTTAGCCATTCCAAATATGCAAAAATCATGAAAATCGGTTGGCAAACAACAAAACTGTGAAATCTCCTCGGAAAAATGTCCGTAACTCCCTTACCTCTGCTCTGATTGGCCTAAAACTTTGACATATTACCTTCCAGTGAAAGTGCTCTAAGTAGCTCAGATTTTCTCTGATTGGCGTGAAATTTCGGTGTGTAATTGCAAAAGCGTCAGCCTTTCCAAATATGTAAAAATCATGAAAATCGGTTAGCAAACAACAAAACTGTGAAATCTCCTCGGAAAAATGTCCGTAACTCCCTAATCTCTGCTCTGATTGGCCTAAAACTTTGACATATTACCTTCCAGTAAAAGTGCTCTAACTAGCTCAGATTTTCTCTGATTGGCGTGAAATTTCGGTGTGTAATTGCAAAAGCGTTAGCCATTCCAAATATGCAAAAATCATGAAAATCGGTTGGCAAACAACAAAACTGTGAAATCTCCTCGGAAAAATGTCCGTAACTCCCTTACCTCTGCTCTGATTGGCCTAAAACTTTGACATATTACCTTCCAGTGAAAGTGCTCTAAGTAGCTCAGATTTTCTCTGATTGGCGTGAAATTTCGGTGTGTAATTGCAAAAGCGTCAGCCTTTCCAAATATGTAAAAATCATGAAAATCGGTTAGCAAACAACAAAACTGTGAAATCTCCTCGGAAAAATGTCCGTAACTCCCTAATCTCTGCTCTGATTGGCCTAAAACTTCGACATATTACCTTCCAGTGAAAGTGCTCTAAGTAGCTCAGATTTTCTCTGATTGGCGTGAAATTTCGGTGTGTAATTGCAAAAGCGTCAGCCTTTCCAAATATGTAAAAATCATGAAAATCGGTTAGCAAACAACAAAACTGTGAAATCTCCTCGGAAAAATGTCCGTAACTCCCTAATCTCTGCTCTGATTGGCCTAAAACTTCGACATATTACCTTCCAGTAAAAGTGCTCTAACTAGCTCAGATTTTCTCTGATTGGCGTGAAATTTCGGTGTGTAATTGCAAAAGCGTCAGCCTTTCCAAATATGTAAAAATCATGAAAATCGGTTAGCAAACAACAAAACTGTGAAATCTCCTCGGAAAAATGTCCGTAACTCCCTAATCTCTGCTCTGATTGGCCTAAAACTTCGACATATTACCTTCCAGTAAAAGTGCTCTAACTAGCTCAGATTTTCTCTGATTGGCGTGAAATTTCGGTGTGTAATTGCAAAAGCGTTAGCCTTTCCAAATATGTAAAAATCATGAAAATCGGTTGGCAAACAACAAAACTGTGAAATCTCCTCGGAAAAATGTCTGTAACTCTCTAATCTCTGCTCTGATTGGTCTAAAACTTTGACATATTACCTTCCAGTAAAAGTGCTCTAACTAGCTCAGATTTTCTCTGATTGGCGTGAAATTTCGGTGTGTAATTGCAAAAGCGTTAGCCATTCCAAATATGCAAAAATCATGAAAATCGGTTGGCAAACAACAAAACTGTGAAATCCCCTCGGAAAAATGTCTGTAACTCCCTTACCTCTGCTCTGATTGGCCTAAAACTTTGACATATTACCTTCCAGTGAAAGTGCTCTAAGTAGCTCAGATTTTCTCTGATTGGCGTGAAATTTCGGTGTGTAATTGCAAAAGCGTTAGCCATTCCAAATATGCAAAAATCATGAAAATCGGTTGGCAAACAACAAAACTGTGAAATCTCCTCCGAAAAATGTCTGTAACTCCCTTACCTCTGCTCTGATTGGCCTAAAACTTTGACATATTACCTTCCAGTGAAAGTGCTCAGATTTTCTCTGATTGGCGTGAAATTTCGGTGTGTAATTGCAAAAGCGTTAGCCTTTCCAAATATGTAAAAATCATGAAAATCGGTTGGCAAACAACAAAACTGTGAAATCTCCTCGGAAAAATGTCCGTAACTCCCTAATCTCTGCTCTGATTGGCCTAAAACTTCGACATATTACCTTCCAGTAAAAGTGCTCTAACTAGCTCAGATTTTCTCTGATTGGCGTGAAATTTCGGTGTGTAATTGCAAAAGCGTTAGCCATTCCAAATATGCAAAAATCATGAAAATCGGTTGGCAAACAACAAAACTGTGAAATCCCCTCGGAAAAATGTCTGTAACTCCCTTACCTCTGCTCTGATTGGCCTAAAACTTTGACATATTACCTTCCAGTGAAAGTGCTCTAAGTAGCTCAGATTTTCTCTGATTGGCGTGAAATTTCGGTGTGTAATTGCAAAAGCGTTAGCCATTCCAAATATGCAAAAATCATGAAAATCGGTTGGCAAACAACAAAACTGTGAAATCTCCTCGGAAAAATGTCTGTAACTCCCTTACCTCTGCTCTGATTGGCCTAAAACTTTGACATATTACCTTCCAGTAAAAGTGCTCTAACTAGCTCAGATTTTCTCTGATTGGCGTGAAATTTCGGTGTGTAATTGCAAAAGCGTTAGCCATTCCAAATATGCAAAAATCATGAAAATCGGTTGGCAAACAACAAAACTGTGAAATCTCCTCGGAAAAATGTCTGTAACTCCCTTACCTCTGCTCTGATTGGCCTAAAACTTTGACATATTACCTTCCAGTGAAAGTGCTCTAAGTAGCTCAGATTTTCTCTGACTGGCGTGAAATTTCGGTGTGCAATTGCAAAAGCGTTAGCCTTTCCAAATATGTAAAAATCATGAAAATCAGTTGGCAAACAACAAAACTGTGAAGTCTCCTCGGAAAAATGTCCGTAACTCCCTAATCTCTGCTCTGATTGGCCTAAAACTTTGACATATTATATTACCTTCCAGTGAAAGTGCTCAGATTTTCTCTGATTGGCGTGAAATTTCGGTGTGTAATTGCAAAAGCGTTAGCCTTTCCAAATATGTAAAAATCATGAAAATCGGTTGGCAAACAACAAAACTGTGAAATCTCCTCGGAAAAATGTCCGTAACTCCCTAATCTCTGCTCTGATTGGCCTAAAACTTCGACATATTACCTTCCAGTGAAAGTGCTCTAAGTAGCTCAGATTTTCTCTGATTGGCGTGAAATTTCGGTGTGTAATTGCAAAAGCGTTAGCCTTTCCAAATATGTAAAAATCATGAAATCCGGTTGGCAAACAACAAAACTGTGAAATCTCCTCGGAAAAATGTCCGTAACTCCCTAATCTCTGCTCTGATTGGCCTAAAACTTTGACATATTACCTTCCAGTAAAAGTGCTCTAAGTAGCTCAGATTTTCTCTGATTGGCGTGAAATTTCGGTATGTAATTGCAAAAGCGTCAGCCTTTCCAAATATGTAAAAATCATGAAAATCGGTTGGCAAACAACAAAACTGTGAAATCTCCTCGGAAAAATGTCTGTAACTCCCTAATCTCTGCTCTGATTGGCCTAAAACTTTGACATATTACCTTCCAGTAAAAGTGCTCTAAGTAGCTCAGATTTTCTCTGATTGGCGTGAAATTTCGGTATGTAATTGCAAAAGCGTCAGCCTTTCCAAATATGTAAAAATCATGAAAATCGGTTGGCAAACAACAAAACTGTGAAATCTCCTCGGAAAAATGTCTGTAACTCCCTTACCTCTGCTCTGATTGGCCTAAAACTTTGACATATTACCTTCCAGTAAAAGTGCTCTAATACGCTCAGATTTTCTCTGATTGGCGTGAAATTTCGGTGTGTAATTGCAAATGCGTTAGCCTTTCCAAATATGTAAAAATCATGAAACTCGGTTGGCAAACAACAAAACTGTGAAATCTCCCCGGAAAAATGTCTGTAACTCCCTAATCTCTGCTCTGATTGGTCTAAAACTTCGACATATTACCTTCCAGTAAAAGTGCTCTAACTAGCTCAGATTTTCTCTGATTGGCGTGAAATTTCGGTGTGTAATTGCAAAAGCGTTAGCCTTTCCAAATATGCAAAAATCATGAAAATCGGTTGGCAAACAACAAAACTGTGAAATCTCCTCGGAAAAATGTCTGTAACTCCCTAATCTCTGCTCTGATTGGCCTAAAACTTTGACATATTACCTTCCAGTAAAAGTGCTCTAAGTAGCTCAGATTTTCTCTGATTGGCGTGAAATTTCGGTGTGTAATTGCAAAAGCGTTAGCCTTTCCAAATATGTAAAAATCATGAAAATCGGCTGGCAAACAACAAAACTGTGAAATCTCCTCGGAAAAATGTCCGTAACTCCCTAATCTCTGCTCTGATTGGCCTAAAACTTTGACATATTACCTTCCAGTAAAAGTGCTCTAAGTAGCTCAGATTTTCTCTGATTGGCGTGAAATTTCGGTATGTAATTGCAAAAGCGTCAGCCTTTCCAAATATGTAAAAATCATGAAAATCGGTTGGCAAACAACAAAACTGTGAAATCTCCTCGGAAAAATGTCTGTAACTCCCTTACCTCTGCTCTGATTGGCCTAAAACTTTGACATATTACCTTCCAGTGAAAGTGCTCTAAGTAGCTCAGATTTTCTCTTATTGGCGTGAAATTTCGGTGTGTAATTGCAAATGCGTTAGCCTTTCCAAATATGTAAAAATCATGAAAATCGGTTGGCAAACAACAAAACTGTGAAATCTCCCCGGAAAAATGTCTGTAACTCCCTAATCTCTGCTCTGATTGGTCTAAAACTTCGACATATTACCTTCCAGTAAAAGTGCTCTAACTAGCTCAGATTTTCTCTGATTGGCGTGAAATTTCGGTGTGTAATTGCAAAAGCGTTAGCCTTTCCAAATATGCAAAAATCATGAAAATCGGTTGGCAAACAACAAAACTGTGAAATCTCCTCGGAAAAATGTCTGTAACTCCCTAATCTCTGCTCTGATTGGCCTAAAACTTTGACATATTACCTTCCAGTAAAAGTGCTCTAAGTAGCTCAGATTTTCTCTGATTGGCGTGAAATTTCGGTGTGTAATTGCAAAAGCGTTAGCCTTTCCAAATATGTAAAAATCATGAAAATCGGCTGGCAAACAACAAAACTGTGAAATCTCCTCGGAAAAATGTCCGTAACTCCCTAATCTCTGCTCTGATTGGCCTAAAACTTCGACATATTACCTTCCAGTAAAAGTGCTCTAATACGCTCAGATTTTCTCTGATTAGCGTGAAATTTCAGTATGTAATTGCAAAAGCGTCAGCCTTTCCAAATATGTAAAAATCATGAAAATCGGTTGGCAAACAACAAAACTGTGAAATCTCCTCGGAAAAATGTCCGTAACTCCCTAATCTCTGCTCTGATTGGCCTAAAACTTCGACATATTACCTTCCAGTAAAAGTGCTCTAACTAGCTCAGATTTTCTCTGATTGGCGTGAAATTTCGGTGTGTAATTGCAAAAGCGTTAGCCTTTCCAAATATGTAAAAATCATGAAAATCGGTTGGCAAACAACAAAACTGTGAAATCTCCTCGGAAAAATGTCTGTAACTCTCTAATCTCTGCTCTGATTGGTCTAAAACTTTGACATATTACCTTCCAGTAAAAGTGCTCTAACTAGCTCAGATTTTCTCTGATTGGCGTGAAATTTCGGTGTGTAATTGCAAAAGCGTTAGCCTTTCCAAATATGTAAAAATCATGAAAATCGGTTGGCAAACAACAAAACTGTGAAGTCTCCTCGGAAAAATGTCCGTAACTCCCTAATCTCTGCTCTGATTGGCCTAAAACTTTGACATATTACCTTCCAGTGAAAGTGCTCAGATTTTCTCTGATTGGCGTGAAATTTCGGTGTGTAATTGCAAAAGCGTTAGCCTTTCCAAATATGTAAAAATCATGAAAATCGGTTGGCAAACAACAAAACTGTGAAATCTCCTCGGAAAAGTGTCCGTAACTCCCTAATCTCTGCTCTGATTGGCCTAAAACTTCGACATATTACCTTCCAGTAAAAGTGCTCTAACTAGCTCAGATTTTCTCTGATTGGCGTGAAATTTCGGTGTGTAATTGCAAAAGCGTTAGCCTTTCCAAATATGTAAAAATCATGAAAATCGGTTGGCAAACAACAAAACTGTGAAATCTCCTCGGAAAAATGTCCGTAACTCCCTAATCTCTGCTCTGATTGGCCTAAAACTTCGACATATTACCTTCCAGTAAAAGTGCTCTAACTAGCTCAGATTTTCTCTGATTGGCGTGAAATTTCGGTGTGTAATTGCAAAAGCGTTAGCCTTTCCAAATATGTAAAAATCATGAAAATCGGTTGGCAAACAACAAAACTGTGAAATCTCCTCGGAAAAATGTCTGTAACTCTCTAATCTCTGCTCTGATTGGTCTAAAACTTTGACATATTACCTTCCAGTAAAAGTGCTCTAACTAGCTCAGATTTTCTCTGATTGGCGTGAAATTTCGGTGTGTAATTGCAAAAGCGTTAGCCTTTCCAAATATGTAAAAATCATGAAAATCGGTTGGCAAACAACAAAACTGTGAAATCTCCTCGGAAAAATGTCCGTAACTCCCTAATCTCTGCTCTGATTGGCCTAAAACTTCGACATATTACCTTCCAGTAAAAGTGCTCTAATACGCTCAGATTTTCTCTGATTAGCGTGAAATTTCAGTATGTAATTGCAAAAGCGTCAGCCTTTCCAAATATGTAAAAATCATGAAAATCGGTTGGCAAACAACAAAACTGTGAAATCTCCTCGGAAAAATGTCCGTAACTCCCTAATCTCTGCTCTGATTGGCCTAAAACTTCGACATATTACCTTCCAGTAAAAGTGCTCTAACTAGCTCAGATTTTCTCTGATTGGCGTGAAATTTCGGTGTGTAATTGCAAAAGCGTTAGCCTTTCCAAATATGTAAAAATCATGAAAATCGGTTGGCAAACAACAAAACTGTGAAATCTCCTCGGAAAAATGTCTGTAACTCTCTAATCTCTGCTCTGATTGGTCTAAAACTTTGACATATTACCTTCCAGTAAAAGTGCTCTAACTAGCTCAGATTTTCTCTGATTGGCGTGAAATTTCGGTGTGTAATTGCAAAAGCGTTAGCCTTTCCAAATATGTAAAAATCATGAAAATCGGTTGGCAAACAACAAAACTGTGAAGTCTCCTCGGAAAAATGTCCGTAACTCCCTAATCTCTGCTCTGATTGGCCTAAAACTTTGACATATTACCTTCCAGTGAAAGTGCTCAGATTTTCTCTGATTGGCGTGAAATTTCGGTGTGTAATTGCAAAAGCGTTAGCCTTTCCAAATATGTAAAAATCATGAAAATCGGTTGGCAAACAACAAAACTGTGAAATCTCCTCGGAAAAGTGTCCGTAACTCCCTAATCTCTGCTCTGATTGGCCTAAAACTTCGACATATTACCTTCCAGTAAAAGTGCTCTAACTAGCTCAGATTTTCTCTGATTGGCGTGAAATTTCGGTGTGTAATTGCAAAAGCGTTAGCCTTTCCAAATATGTAAAAATCATGAAAATCGGTTGGCAAACAACAAAACTGTGAAATCTCCTCGGAAAAATGTCCGTAACTCCCTAATCTCTGCTCTGATTGGCCTAAAACTTCGACATATTACCTTCCAGTAAAAGTGCTCTAACTAGCTCAGATTTTCTCTGATTGGCGTGAAATTTCGGTGTGTAATTGCAAAAGCGTTAGCCTTTCCAAATATGTAAAAATCATGAAAATCGGTTGGCAAACAACAAAACTGTGAAATCTCCTCGGAAAAATGTCTGTAACTCTCTAATCTCTGCTCTGATTGGTCTAAAACTTTGACATATTACCTTCCAGTAAACGTGCTCTAACTAGCTCAGATTTTCTCTGATTGGCGTGAAATTTCGGTGTGTAATTGCAAAAGCGTTAGCCTTTCCAAATATGTAAAAATCATGAAAATCGGTTGGCAAACAACAAAACTGTGAAATCTCCTCGGAAAAATGTCCGTAACTCCCTAATCTCTGCTCTGATTGGCCTAAAACTTCGACATATTACCTTCCAGTAAAAGTGCTCTAATACGCTCAGATTTTCTCTGATTGGCGTGAAATTTCAGTATGTAATTGCAAAAGCGTCAGCCTTTCCAAATATGTAAAAATCATGAAAATCGGTTGGCAAACAACAAAACTGAGAAATCTCCTCGGAAAAATGTCCGTAACTCCCTAATCTCTGCTCTGATTGGCCTAAAACTTCGACATATTACCTTCCAGTAAAAGTGCTCTAACTAGCTCAGATTTTCTCTGATTGGCGTGAAATTTCGGTGTGTAATTGCAAAAGCGTTAGCCTTTCCAAATATGTAAAAATCATGAAAATCGGTTGGCAAACAACAAAACTGTGAAATCTCCTCGGAAAAATGTCTGTAACTCTCTAATCTCTGCTCTGATTGGTCTAAAACTTTGACATATTACCTTCCAGTAAACGTGCTCTAACTAGCTCAGATTTTCTCTGATTGGCGTGAAATTTCGGTGTGTAATTGCAAAAGCGTTAGCCTTTCCAAATATGTAAAAATCATGAAAATCGGTTGGCAAACAACAAAACTGTGAAATCTCCTCGGAAAAATGTCCGTAACTCCCTAATCTCTGCTCTGATTGGCCTAAAACTTCGACATATTACCTTCCAGTAAAAGTGCTCTAACTAGCTCAGATTTTCTCTGATTGGCGGGAAATTTCGGTGTGTAATTGCAAAAGCGTTAGCCTTTCCAAATATGTAAAAATCATGAAAATCGGTTGGCAAACAACAAAACTGTGAAGTCTCCTCGGAAAAATGTCCGTAACTCCCTAATCTCTGCTCTGATTGGCCTAAAACTTTGACATATTACCTTCCAGTGAAAGTGCTCAGATTTTCTCTGATTGGCGTGAAATTTCGGTGTGTAATTGCAAAAGCGTTAGCCTTTCCAAATATGTAAAAATCATGAAAATCGGTTGGCAAACAACAAAACTGTGAAATCTCCTCGGAAAAATGTCCGTAACTCCCTAATCTCTGCTCTGATTGGCCTAAAACTTCGACATATTACCTTCCAGTAAAAGTGCTCTAACTAGCTCAGATTTTCTCTGATTGGCGTGAAATTTCGGTGTGTAATTGCAAAAGCGTCAGCCTTTCCAAATATGTAAAAATCATGAAAATCGGTTGGCAAATCGGTTGGCAAACAACAAAACTGTGAAATCTCCTCGGAAAAATGTCTGTAACTCCCTTACCTCTGCTCTGATTGGCCTAAAACTTTGACATATTACCTTCCAGTAAAAGTGCTCTAACTAGCTCAGATTTTCTCTGATTGGCGTGAAATTTCGGTGTGTAATTGCAAAAGCGTTAGCCTTTCCAAATATGTAAAAATCATGAAAATCGGTTGGCAAACAACAAAACTGTGAAATCTCCTCGGAAAAATGTCCGTAACTCCCTAATCTCTGCTCTGATTGGCCTAAAACTTCGACATATTACCTTCCAGTAAAAGTGCTCTAACTAGCTCAGATTTTCTCTGATTGGCGGGAAATTTCGGTGTGTAATTGCAAAAGCGTTAGCCTTTCCAAATATGTAAAAATCATGAAAATCGGTTGGCAAACAACAAAACTGTGAAGTCTCCTCGGAAAAATGTCCGTAACTCCCTAATCTCTGCTCTGATTGGCCTAAAACTTTGACATATTACCTTCCAGTGAAAGTGCTCAGATTTTCTCTGATTGGCGTGAAATTTCGGTGTGTAATTGCAAAAGCGTTAGCCTTTCCAAATATGTAAAAATCATGAAAATCGGTTGGCAAACAACAAAACTGTGAAATCTCCTCGGAAAAATGTCCGTAACTCCCTAATCTCTGCTCTGATTGGCCTAAAACTTCGACATATTACCTTCCAGTAAAAGTGCTCTAACTAGCTCAGATTTTCTCTGATTGGCGTGAAATTTCGGTGTGTAATTGCAAAAGCGTCAGCCTTTCCAAATATGTAAAAATCATGAAAATCGGTTGGCAAATCGGTTGGCAAACAACAAAACTGTGAAATCTCCTCGGAAAAATGTCTGTAACTCCCTTACCTCTGCTCTGATTGGCCTAAAACTTTGACATATTACCTTCCAGTAAAAGTGCTCAGATTTTCTCTGATTGGCGTGAAATTTCGGTGTGTAATTGCAAAAGCGTTAGCCTTTCCAAATATGTAAAAATCATGAAAATCGGTTGGCAAACAACAAAACTGTGAAATCTCCTCGGAAAAATGTCTGTAACTCCCTTACCTCTGCTCTGATTGGCCTAAAACTTTGACATATTACCTTCCAGTAAAAGTGCTCTAATACGCTCAGATTTTCTCTGATTGGCGTGAAATTTCGGTATGTAATTGCAAAAGCGTCAGCCTTTCCAAATATGCAAAAATCATGAAAATCGGTGTGCAAACAACAAAACTGTGAAATCTCCTCGGAAAAATGTCCGTAACTCCCTAATCTCTGCTCTGATTGGCCTAAAACTTTGACATATTACCTTCCAGTAAAAGTGCTCTAATACGCTCAGATTTTCTCTGATTGGCGTGAAATTTCGGTATGTAATTGCAAAAGCGTGAGCCTTTCCAAATATGTAAAAATCATGAAAATCGGTTGGCAAACAACAAAACTGTGAAATCTCCTCGGAAAAATGTCTGTAACTCCCTTACCTCTGCTCTGATTGGCCTAAAACTTTGACATATTACCTTCCAGTAAAAGTGCTCTAATACGCTCAGATTTTCTCTGATTGGCGTGAAATTTCGGTATGTAATTGCAAAGCGTCAGCCTTCCCAAATATGTAAAAATCATGAAAATCGGTTGGCAAACAACAAAACTGAGAAATCTCCTCGGAAAAATGTCTGCAACTCCCTTACCTCTGCTCTGATTGGCCTAAAACTTTGACATATTACCTTCCAGTAAAATACGCTCAGATTTTCTCTGATTGGCGTGAAATTTCAGTATGTAATTGCAAAAGCGTCAGCCTTTCCAAATATGTAAAAATCATGAAAATCGGTTGGCAAACAACAAAACTGAGAAATCTCCTCGGAAAAATGTCCGTAACTCCCTAATCTCTGCTCTGATTGGCCTAAAACTTCGACATATTACCTTCCAGTAAAAGTGCTCTAACTAGCTCAGATTTTCTCTGATTGGCGTGAAATTTCGGTGTGTAATTGCAAAGCGTCAGCCTTCCCAAATATGTAAAAATCATGAAAATCGGTTGGCAAACAACAAAACTGAGAAATCTCCTCGGAAAAATGTCTGTAACTCCCTTACCTCTGCTCTGATTGGCCTAAAACTTCGACATATTACCTTCCAGTAAAAGTGCTCTAACTAGCTCAGATTTTCTCTGATTGGCGTGAAATTTCGGTGTGTAATTGCAAAGCGTCAGCCTTCCCAAATATGTAAAAATCATGAAAATCGGTTGGCAAACAACAAAACTGAGAAATCTCCTCGGAAAAATGTCTGTAACTCCCTTACCTCTGCTCTGATTGGCCTAAAACTTCGACATATTACCTTCCAGTAAAAGTGCTCTAACTAGCTCAGATTTTCTCTGATTGGCGTGAAATTTCGGTGTGTAATTGCAAAGCGTCAGCCTTCCCAAATATGTAAAAATCATGAAAATCGGTTGGCAAACAACAAAACTGTGAAATCTCCTCGGAAAAATGTCTGTAACTCCCTTACCTCTGCTCTGATTGGCCTAAAACTTTGACATATTACCTTCCAGTAAAAGTGCTCAGATTTTCTCTGATTGGCGTGAAATTTCGGTGTGTAATTGCAAAAGCGTTAGCCTTTCCAAATATGTAAAAATCATGAAAATCGGTTGGCAAACAACAAAACTGTGAAATCTCCTCGGAAAAATGTCTGTAACTCCCTTACCTCTGCTCTGATTGGCCTAAAACTTTGACATATTACCTTCCAGTAAAAGTGCTCTAATACGCTCAGATTTTCTCTGATTGGCGTGAAATTTCGGTATGTAATTGCAAAAGCGTCAGCCTTTCCAAATATGCAAAAATCATGAAAATCGGTGTGCAAACAACAAAACTGTGAAATCTCCTCGGAAAAATGTCCGTAACTCCCTAATCTCTGCTCTGATTGGCCTAAAACTTTGACATATTACCTTCCAGTAAAAGTGCTCTAATACGCTCAGATTTTCTCTGATTGGCGTGAAATTTCGGTATGTAATTGCAAAAGCGTGAGCCTTTCCAAATATGCAAAAATCATGAAAATCGGTGTGCAAACAACAAAACTGTGAAATCTCCTCGGAAAAATGTCCGTAACTCCCTAATCTCTGCTCTGATTGGCCTAAAACTTTGACATATTACCTTCCAGTAAAAGTGCTCTAACACGCTCAGATTTTCTCTGATTGGCGTGAAATTTCGGTATGTAATTGCAAAAGCGTCAGCCTTTCCAAATATGCAAAAATCATGACAATCGGTTGGCAAACAACAAAACTGTGAAATCTCCTCGGAAAAATGTCCGTAACTCCCTAATCTCTGCTCTGATTGGCCTAAAACTTCGACATATTACCTTCCAGTAAAAGTGCTCTAACTAGCTCAGATTTTCTCTGATTGGCGTGAAATTTCGGTATGTAATTGCAAAAGCGTCAGCCTTTCCAAATATGTAAAAATCATGAAAATCGGTTGGCAAACAACAAAACTGTGAAATCTCCTCGGAAAAATGTCTGTAACTCCCTTACCTCTGCTCTGATTGGCCTAAAACTTTGACATATTACCTTCCAGTAAAAGTGCTCTAATACGCTCAGATTTTCTCTGATTGGCGTGAAATTTCGGTATGTAATTGCAAAAGCGTCAGCCTTTCCAAATATGCAAAAATCATGAAAATCGGTGTGCAAACAACAAAACTGTGAAATCTCCTCGGAAAAATGTCCGTAACTCCCTAATCTCTGCTCTGATTGGCCTAAAACTTTGACATATTACCTTCCAGTAAAAGTGCTCTAATACGCTCAGATTTTCTCTGATTGGCGTGAAATTTCGGTATGTAATTGCAAAAGCGTCAGCCTTTCCAAATATGTAAAAATCATGAAAATCGGTTGGCAAACAACAAAACTGTGAAATCTCCTCGGAAAAATGTCTGTAACTCCCTTACCTCTGCTCTGATTGGCCTAAAACTTTGACATATTACCTTCCAGTAAAAGTGCTCTAATACGCTCAGATTTTCTCTGATTGGCGTGAAATTTCAGTATGTAATTGCAAAAGCGTCAGCCTTTCCAAATATGTAAAAATCATGAAAATCGGTTGGCAAACAACAAAACTGTGAAATCTCCTCGGAAAAATGTCTGTAACTCCCTTACCTCTGCTCTGATTGGCCTAAAACTTCGACATATTACCTTCCAGTAAAAGTGCTCTAATACGCTCAGATTTTCTCTGATTGGCGTGAAATTTCGGTATGTAATTGCAAAAGCGTCAGCCTTTCCAAATATGTAAAAATCATGAAAATCGGTTGGCAAACAACAAAACTGTGAAATCTCCTCGGAAAAATGTCTGTAACTCCCTTACCTCTGCTCTGATTGGCCTAAAACTTCGACATATTACCTTCCAGTAAAAGTGCTCTAATACGCTCAGATTTTCTCTGATTGGCGTGAAATTTCGGTATGTAATTGCAAAAGCGTCAGCCTTTCCAAATATGTAAAAATCATGAAAATCGGTTGGCAAACAACAAAACTGTGAAATCTCCTCGGAAAAATGTCTGTAACTCCCTTACCTCTGCTCTGATTGGCCTAAAACTTTGACATATTACCTTCCAGTAAAAGTGCTCTAATACGCTCAGATTTTCTCTGATTGGCGTGAAATTTCGGTATGTAATTGCAAAAGCGTCAGCCTTTCCAAATATGTAAAAATCATGAAAATCGGTTGGCAAACAACAAAACTGTGAAATCTCCTCGGAAAAATGTCTGTAACTCCCTTACCTCTGCTCTGATTGGCCTAAAACTTTGACATATTACCTTCCAGTAAAATACGCTCAGATTTTCTCTGATTGGCGTGAAATTTCAGTATGTAATTGCAAAAGCGTCAGCCTTTCCAAATATGTAAAAATCATGAAAATCGGTTGGCAAACAACAAAACTGTGAAATCTCCTCGGAAAAATGTCTGTAACTCCCTTACCTCTGCTCTGATTGGCCTAAAACTTTGACATATTACCTTCCAGTAAAAGTGCTCTAATACGCTCAGATTTTCTCTGATTGGCGTGAAATTTCAGTATGTAATTGCAAAAGCGTCAGCCTTTCCAAATATGTAAAAATCATGAAAATCGGTTGGCAAACAACAAAACTGTGAAATCTCCTCGGAAAAATGTCTGTAACTCCCTTACCTCTGCTCTGATTGGCCTAAAACTTCGACATATTACCTTCCAGTAAAAGTGCTCTAATACGCTCAGATTTTCTCTGATTGGCGTGAAATTTCGGTATGTAATTGCAAAAGCGTCAGCCTTTCCAAATATGTAAAAATCATGAAAATCGGTTGGCAAACAACAAAACTGTGAAATCTCCTCGGAAAAATGTCTGTAACTCCCTTACCTCTGCTCTGATTGGCCTAAAACTTTGACATATTACCTTCCAGTAAAAGTGCTCTAATACGCTCAGATTTTCTCTGATTGGCGTGAAATTTCGGTATGTAATTGCAAAAGCGTCAGCCTTTCCAAATATGCAAAAATCATGAAAATCGGTGTGCAAACAACAAAACTGTGAAATCTCCTCGGAAAAATGTCTGTAACTCTCTAATCTCTGCTCTGATTGGCCTAAAACTTTGACATATTACCTTCCAGTAAAAGTGCTCTAATACGCTCAGATTTTCTCTGATTGGCGTGAAATTTCAGTATGTAATTGCAAAAGCGTGAGCCTTTCCAAATATGTAAAAATCATGAAAATCGGTTGGCAAACAACAAAACTGTGAAATCTCCTCGGAAAAATGTCCGTAACTCCCTAATCTCTGCTCTGATTGGTCTAAAACTTTGACATATTACCTTCCAGTAAAAGTGCTCTAACTAGCTCAGATTTTCTCTGATTGGCGTGAAATTTCGGTGTGTAATTGCAAAAGCGTTAGCCTTTCCAAATATGTAAAAATCATGAAAATCGGTTGGCAAACAACAAAACTGTGAAATCTCCTCGGAAAAATGTCCGTAACTCCCTAATCTCTGCTCTGATTGGCCTAAAACTTCGACATATTACCTTCCAGTAAAAGTGCTCTAATACGCTCAGATTTTCTCTGATTGGCGTGAAATTTCAGTATGTAATTGCAAAAGCGTCAGCCTTTCCAAATATGTAGAAATCATGAAAATCGGTTGGCAAACAACAAAACTGTGAAATCTCCTCGGAAAAATGTCTGTAACTCCCTAATCTCTGCTCTGATTGGCCTAAAACTTTGACATATTACCTTCCAGTAAAAATGCTCTAACTAGCTCAGATTTTCTCTGATTGGCGTGAAATTTCGGTGTGTAATTGCAAAAGCGTCAGCCTTTCCAAATATGTAAAAATCATGAAAATCGGTTGGCAAACAACAAAACTGTGAAATCTCCTCGGAAAAATGTCCGTAACTCCCTAATCTCTGCTCTGATTGGCCTAAAACTTCGACATATTACCTTCCAGTAAAAGTGCTCTAACTAGCTCAGATTTTCTCTGATTGGCGTGAAATTTCGGTGTGTAATTGCAAAAGCGTTAGCCTTTCCAAATATGTAAAAATCATGAAAATCGGTTGGCAAACAACAAAACTGTGAAATCTCCTCGGAAAAATGTCTGTAACTCTCTAATCTCTGCTCTGATTGGTCTAAAACTTTGACATATTACCTTCCAGTAAAAGTGCTCTAACTAGCTCAGATTTTCTCTGATTGGCGTGAAATTTCGGTGTGTAATTGCAAAAGCGTTAGCCTTTCCAAATATGTAAAAATCATGAAAATCGGTTGGCAAACAACAAAACTGTGAAGTCTCCTCGGAAAAATGTCCGTAACTCCCTAATCTCTGCTCTGATTGGCCTAAAACTTTGACATATTACCTTCCAGTGAAAGTGCTCAGATTTTCTCTGATTGGCGTGAAATTTCGGTGTGTAATTGCAAAAGCGTTAGCCTTTCCAAATATGTAAAAATCATGAAAATCGGTTGGCAAACAACAAAACTGTGAAATCTCCTCGGAAAAGTGTCCGTAACTCCCTAATCTCTGCTCTGATTGGCCTAAAACTTCGACATATTACCTTCCAGTAAAAGTGCTCTAACTAGCTCAGATTTTCTCTGATTGGCGTGAAATTTCGGTGTGTAATTGCAAAAGCGTTAGCCTTTCCAAATATGTAAAAATCATGAAAATCGGTTGGCAAACAACAAAACTGTGAAATCTCCTCGGAAAAATGTCCGTAACTCCCTAATCTCTGCTCTGATTGGCCTAAAACTTCGACATATTACCTTCCAGTAAAAGTGCTCTAACTAGCTCAGATTTTCTCTGATTGGCGTGAAATTTCGGTGTGTAATTGCAAAAGCGTTAGCCTTTCCAAATATGTAAAGAATCATGAAAATCGGTTGGCAAACAACAAAAACTGTGAAATCTCCTCGGGAAAAAATGTCTGTAACTCTCTAATCTCTGCTCTGATTGGTCTAAAACTTTGACATATTACCTTCCAGTAAACGTGCTCTAACTAGCTCAGATTTTCTCTGATTGGCCGTGAAATTTCGGTGTGTAATTGCAAAAAGCGTTAGCCTTTCCAAATATGTAAAATCATGAAAATCGGTTGGCAAACAACAAAACTGTGAAATCTCCTCGGAAAAATGTCCCGTAACTCCCTAATCTCTGCTCTGATTGGCCTAAACTTCGACATATTACCTTCCAGTAAAAGTGCTCTAATACGCTCAGATTTTCTCTGATTGGCGTGAAAATTTCAGTATGTAATTGCAAAAGCGTCAGCCTTTCCCAAATATGTAAAAATCATGAAAATCGGTTGCAAACAACAAAACTGTGAAATCTCCTCGGAAAAATGTCCGTAACTCCCTAATCTCTGCTCTGATTGGCCTAAAACTTCGACATATTACCTTCCAGTAAAAGTGCTCTAACTAGCTCAGATTTTCTCTGATTGGCGTGAAATTTCGGTGTGTAATTGCAAAAGCGTTAGCCCTTTCCAAATATGTAAAAATCAGGAAAATCGGTTGGGCAACAACAAAAACTGTGAAATCATCCTCGGAAAAATGGTCTGTAACTCTCTAATCTCTGCTCTGATGGGCTAAAACTTTGACATATTACCTTCCAGTAAACGTGCTCTAACTAGCTCAGATTTTCTCTGATTGGCGTGAAATTTCGGTGTGTAATTGCAAAAGCGTTAGCCTTTCCAAATATGTAAAAATCATGAAAATCGGTTGGCAAACAACAAAACTGTGAAATCTCCTCGGAAAAATGTCCGTAACTCCCTAATCTCTGCTCTGATTGGCCTAAAACTTCGACATATTACCTCCAGTAAAAAGTGCTCTAACTAGCTCAGATTTTCTCTGATTGGCGTGAAATTTCGGTGTGTAATTGCAAAAGGCGTTAGCCTTTCCAAATATGTAAAAATCATGAAAATATCGGTTGGCAAACAACAAAACTGTGAAATCTCCTCGGAAAAATGTCCGTAACTCCCTAATCTCTGCTCTGATTGGCCTAAAACTTCGACATATTACCTTCCAGTAAAAGTGCTCTAACTAGCTCAGATTTTCTCTGATTGGCGGGAAATTTCGGTGTGTAATTGCAAAAGGCGTTAGCCTTTCCAAATATGTAAAAATCATGAAAATCGGTTGGCAAACAACAAAACTGTGAAGTCTCCTCGGAAAAATGTCCGTAACTCCCTAATCTCTGCTCTGATTGGCCTAAAACTTTGACATATTACCTTCCAGTGAAAGTGCTCAGATTTTCTCTGATTGGCGTGAAATTTCGGTGTGTAATTGCAAAAGCGTTAGCCTTTCCAAATATGTAAAAATCATGAAATCGGTTGGCAAACAACAAAACTGTGAAATCTCCTCGGAAAAATGTCCGTAACTCCCTAATCTCTGCTCTGATTGGCCTAAAACTCGACATATTACCTTCCAGTAAAAGTGCTCTAACTAGCTCAGATTTTCTCTGATTGGCGTGAAATTTCGGTGTGTAATTGCAAAGCGTCAGCCTTTCCAAATATGTAAAAATCATGAAAATCGGTTGGCAAATCGGTTGGCAAACAACAAAACTGTGAAATCTCCTCGGAAAAATGTCTGTAACTCCCTTACCTCTGCTCTGATTGGCCTAAAACTTTGACATATTACCTTCCAGTAAAAGTGCTCTAACTAGCTCAGATTTCTCTGATTGGCGTGAAATTTCGGTGTGTATTGCAAAAGCGTTAGCCTTTCCAAATATGTAAAAACTCATGAAAATCGGTTGGCAAACAACAAAACTGTGAAATCTCCTCGGAAAAATGTCCGTAACTCCCTAATCTCTGCTCTGATTGGGCCTAAAAACTTCGACATATTACCTTCCAGTAAAAGTGCTCTAACTAGCTCAGATTTTCTCTGATTGGCGGGAAATTTCGGTATGTAATTGCAAAAGCGTTAGCCTTTCCAAATATGTAAAAATCATGAAAATCGGTTGGCAAACAACAAAACTGTGAAATCTCCTCGGAAAAATGTCTGTAACTCCCTAATCTCTGCTCTGATTGGCCTAAAACTTTGACATATTACCTTCCAGTGAAAGTGCTCAGATTTTCTCTGATTGGCGTGAAATTTCGGTGTGTAATTGCAAAAGCGTTAGCCTTTCCAAATATGTAAAAATCATGAAAATCGGTTGGCAAACAACAAAACTGTGAAATCTCCTCGGAAAAATGTCCGTAACTCCCTAATCTCTGCTCTGATTGGCCTAAAACTTCGACATATTACCTTCCAGTAAAAGTGCTCTAACTAGCTCAGATTTTCTCTGATTGGCGTGAAATTTCGGTGTGTAATTGCAAAAGCGTCAGCCTTCCAAATATGTAAAAATCATGAAAAACGGTTGGCAATCGGTTGGCAAACAACAAAACTGTGAAATCTCCTCGGAAAAATGTCTGTAACTCCCTTACCTCTGCTCTGATTGGCTAAAACTTTGACATATTACCTTCCAGTAAAAGTGCTCAGATTTCTCTGATTGGCGTGAAATTTCGGTGTGTAATTGCAAAAGCGTTAGCCTTTCCAAATATGTAAAAATCATGAAAAACGGTTGGCAAACAACAAACTGTGAAATCTCCTCGGAAAAATGTCTGTAACTCCCTTACCTCTGCTCTGATGGCCTAAAACTTTGACATATTACCTTCCAGTAAAAGTGCTCTAACTAGCTCAGATTTTCTCTGATTGGCGTGAAATTTCGGTATGTAATTGCAAAAGCGTCAGCCTTTCCAAATATGCAAAAATCATGAAAATCGGTGTGCAAACAACAAAACTGTGAAATCTCCTCGGAAAAATGTCCGTAACTCCCTAATCTCTGCTCTGATTGGCCTAAAACTTTGACATATTACCTTCCAGTAAAGTGCTCTAACTAGCTCAGATTTTCTCTGATTGGCGTGAAATTTCGGTATGTAATTGCAAAAAGCGTGAGCCTTTCCAAATATGTAAAAATCATGAAAATCGGTGGCAAAACAACAAAACTGTGAAATCCTCCTCGGAAAAATGTCTGTAACTCCCTTACCCTCTGCTCTGATTGGCCTAAAACTTTGACATATTACCTTCCAGTAAAAGTGCTCTAATACGCTCAGATTTTCTCTGATTGGCGTGAAATTTCGGTATGTAATTGCAAAGCGTCAGCCTTCCCAAATATGTAAAAATCATGAAAATCGGTTGGCAAACAACAAAACTGAGAAATCTCCTCGGAAAAATGTCTGCAACTCCCTTACCTCTGCTCTGATTGGCCTAAAACTTTGACATATTACCTTCCAGTAAAAGTGCTCTAAGTAGCTCAGATTTTTCTCTGATTGGCGTGAAATTTCGGTGTGTAATTGCAAAAGCGTCAGCCTTTCCAAATATGTAAAAATCATGAAAATCGGTTGGCAAACAACAAAACTGTGAAATCCTCCTCGGAAAAATGTCTGTAACTCCCTTACCTCTGCTCTGATTGGCCTAAACTTCGACATATTACCTTCCAGTAAAAGTGCTCTAACTAGCTCAGATTTTCTCTGATTGGCGTGAAATTTCGGTGTGTAATTGCAAAGCGTCAGCCTTCCCAAATATGTAAAAATCATGAAAATCGGTTGGCAAACAACAAAACTGAGAAATCTCCTCGGAAAAATGTCTGTACTCCCTTACCTCTGCTCTGATTGGCCTAAAACTTCGACATATTACCTTCCAGTAAAAGTGCTCTAACTAGCTCAGATTTTCTCTGATTGGCGTGAAATTTCGGTGTGTAATTGCAAAGCGTCAGCCTTCCCAAATATGTAAAAATCATGAAAATCGGTTGGCAAACACAAAACTGTGAAATCTCCTCGGAAAAATGTCTGTAACTCCCTTACCTCTGCTCTGATTGGCCTAAAACTTTGACATATTACCTTCCAGTAAAAGTGCTCAGATTTTCTCTGATTGGCGTGGAAATTTCGGTGTGTAATTGCAAAAGCGTTAGCCTTTCCAAATATGTAAAAATCATGAAAATCGGTTGGCAAACAAACAAAACTGTGAAATCTCCTCGGAAAATGTCTGTAACTCCCTTACCTCTGCTCTGATTGGCCTAAACTTTGACATATTACCTTCCAGTAAAAGTGCTCTAATACGCTCAGATTTTCTCTGATTGGCGTGAAATTTCGGTATGTAATTGCAAAAGCGTCAGCCTTTCCAAATATGCAAAATCATGAAAATCGGTGTGCAAACAACAAAACTGTGAAATCTCCTCGGAAAAATGTCCGTAACTCCCTAATCTCTGCTCTGATTGGCCTAAAACTTTGACATATTACCTTCCAGTAAAGTGCTCTAATACGCTCAGATTTTCTCTGATTGGCGTGAAATTTCGGTATGTAATTGCAAAAGCGTGAGCCTTTCCAAATATGCAAAAATCATGAAAATCGGTGTGCAAACAACAAAACTGTGAAATCTCCTCGGAAAAATGTCCGTAACCTCCCTAATCTCTGCTCTGATTGCCTAAAACTTTGACATATTACCTTCCAGTAAAAGTGCTCTAACACGCTCAGATTTTCTCTGATTGGCGTGAAATTTCGGTATGTAATTGCAAAAGCGTCAGCCTTTCCAAATATGCAAAAATCATGACAATCGGTTGGCAAACAACAAAACTGTGAAATCTCCTCGGAAAAATGTCCGTAACTCCCTAATCTCTGCTCTGATTGGCCTAAAACTTCGACATATTACCTCCAGTAAAGTGCTCTAATACGCTCAGATTTTCTCTGATTGGCGTGAAATTTCAGTATGTAATTGCAAAAGCGTCCAGCCTTTCCAAATATGTAGAAATCATGAAAATCGGTTGGCAAACAACAAAACTGTGAAATCTCCTCGGAAAAATGTCCGTAACTCCCTAATCTCTGCTCGATTGGTCTAAAAACTTTGACATATTACCTTCCAGTAAAAGTGCTCTAACTAGCTCAGATTTTCTCTGATTGGCGTGAAATTTCGGTGTGTAATTGCAAAAGCGTCAGCCTTTCCAAATATGTAAAAATCATGAAATCGGTTGGCAAACACAAAACTGTGAAATCCTCCTCGGAAAAATGTCTGTAACTCCCTTACCTCTGCTCTGATTGGCCTAAAACTTCGACATATTACCTTCCAGTAAAAGTGCTCTAATACGCTCAGATTTTCTCTGATTGGCGTGAAATTTCAGTATGTAATTGCAAAAGCGACAGCCTTTCCAAATATGTAAAAATCATGAAAATCGGTTGGCAACAAACAAAACTGTGAAATCTCCTCGGAAAAATGTCTGTAACTCCCTAATCTCTGCTCTGATTGGCCTAAAACTTTGACATATTACCTTCCAGTAAAAATGCTCTAACTAGCTCAGATTTTCTCTGATTGGCGTGAAATTTCAGTATGTAATTGCAAAAGCGTCAGCCTTTCCAAATATGTAAAAATCATGAAAATCGGTTGGCAAACAACAAAACTGTGAAATCTCCTCGGAAAAATGTCCGTAACTCCCTAATCTCTGCTCTGATTGGCCTAAAAACTTTGACATATTACCTTCCAGTAAAAGTGCTCTAACACGCTCAGATTTTCTCTGATTGGCGTGAAATTTCGGTATGTAATTGCAAAAGCGTCAGCCTTTCCAAATATGTAAAAATCATGAAAATCGGTGGCAAACAACAAAACTGTGAAATCTCCTCGGAAAAATGTCTGTAACTCCCTTACCCTCTGCTCTGATTGGCCCTAAAACTTTGACATATTACCTTCCAGTAAAAGTGCTCTAATACGCTCAGATTTTCTCTGATTGGCGTGAAATTTCGGTATGTAATTGCAAAAGCGTCAGCCTTTCAAATATGCAAAAATCATGAAAATCGGTGTGCAAACAACAAAACTGTGAAATCTCCTCGGAAAAATGTCGTAACTCCCTAATCTCTGCTCTGATTGGCCTAAAACTTTGACATATTACCTTCCAGTAAAAGTGCTCTAATACGCTCAGATTTTCTCTGATTGGCGTGAAATTTCGGTATGTAATTGCAAAAGCGTCAGCCTTTCCAAATATGTAAAATCATGAAAATCGGTTGGCAAACAACAAAACTGTGAAATCTCCTCGGAAAAATGTCTGTAACTCCCTTACCTCTGCTCTGATTGGCCTAAAACTTTGACATATTACCTTCCAGTAAAAGTGCTCTAATACGCTCAGATTTTCTCTGATTGGCGTGAAATTTCAGTATGTAATTGCAAAAGCGTCAGCCTTTCCAAATATGTAAAAATCATGAAAATCGTTGGCAAACAACAAAACTGTGAAATCTCCTCGGAAAATGTCTGTAACTCCCTTACCTCTGCTCTGATTGGCCTAAAACTTCGACATAATTACCTTCCAGTAAAAGTGCTCTAATACGCCAGATTTTTCTCTGATTGGCGTGAAATTTCGGTATGTAATTGCAAAAGCGTCAGCCTTTCCAAATATGTAAAAATCATGAAAATCGGTTGGCAAACAACAAAACTGTGAAATCTCCTCGGAAAAATGTCTGTAACTCCCCTTACCTCTGCTCTGATTGGCCTAAAAACTTCGACATATTACCTTCCCAGTAAAAGTGCTCTAATACGCTCAGATTTTCTCTGATTGGCGTGAAATTTCGGTATGTAATTGCAAAAGCGTCAGCCTTTCCAAATATGTAAAAATCATGAAAATCGGTTGGCAAATCGGTTGGCAAACAACAAAACTGTGAAATCTCCTCGGAAAAATGTCTGTACTCCCTTACCTCTGCTCTGATTGGCCTAAAACTTTGACATATACCTTCTAGTAAAAGTGCTCTAATACGCTCAGATTTTCTCTGATTGGCGTGAAATTTCGGTATGTAATTGCAAAAGCGTCAGCCTTTCCAAATATGTAAAAATCATGAAAATCGGTTGGCAAACAACAAAACTGTGAAATCTCCTCGGAAAAATGTCTGTAACTCCCTTACCTCTGCTCTGATTGGCCTAAAACTTTGACATATTACCTTCCAGTAAAATACGCTCAGATTTTCTCTGATTGGCGTGAAATTTCAGGTATGTAATTGCAAAGCGTCAGCCTTTCCAAATATGTAAAAATCATGAAAATCGGTTGGCAAACAACAAAACTGTGAAATCTCTCGGAAAAATGTCTGTAACTCCCTTACCTCTGCTCTGATTGGCCTAAAACTTTGACATATTACCTTCCAGTAAAAGTGCTCTAATACGCTCAGATTTTCTCTGATTGGCGTGAAATTTCAGTATGTAATTGCAAAAGCGTCAGCCTTTCCAAAAATGTAAAAATCATGAAAATCGGTTGGCAAACAACAAAAACTGTGAAATCTCCTCGGAAAAATGTCTGTACTCCCTTACCTCTGCTCTGATTGGCCTAAAACTTCGACATATTACCTTCCAGTAAAGTGCTCTAATACGCCTCAGATTTTCTCTGATTGGCGTGAAATTTCGGTATGTAATTGCAAAAGCGTCAGCCTTTCCAAATATGTAAAAATCATGAAATCAGTTGGCAAACAACAAAACTGTGAAATCTCCTCGGAAAAATGTCTGTAACTCCCTTACCTCTGCCTCTGATTGGCCTAAAACTTTGACATATTACCTTCCAGTAAAAGTGCTCTAATACGCTCAGATTTTCTCTGATTGCGTGAAATTTCGGTATGTAATTGCAAAAGCGTCAGCCTTTCCAAATATGCAAAAATCATGAAAATCGGTGTGCAAACAACAAAACTGTGAAATCTCCTCGGAAAAATGTCTGTAACTCTCTAATCTCTGCTCTGATTGGCCTAAAACTTTTGACATATTACCTTCAGTAAAAGTGCTCTAATACGCTCAGATTTTCTCTGATTGGCGTGAAATTTCAGTATGTAATTGCAAAAGCGTGAGCCTTTCCAAATATGTAAAAATCATGAAAATCGGTTGGCAAACAACAAAACTGTGAAATCTCCTCGGAAAAATGTCCGTAACTCCCTAATCTCTGCTCTGATTGGTCTAAAACTTTGACATATTACCTTCCAGTAAAAGTGCTCTAACTAGCTCAGATTTTCTCTGATTGGCGTGAAATTTCGGTGTGTAATTGCAAAAGCGTTAGCCTTTCCAAATATGTAAAAATCATGAAAATCGGTTGGCAAACAACAAAACTGTGAAATCTCCTCGGAAAAATGTCCGTAACTCCCTAATCTCTGCTCTGATTGGCCTAAAACTTCGACATATTACCTTCCAGTAAAAGTGCTCTAATACGCTCAGATTTTCTCTGATTGGCGTGAAATTTCAGTATGTAATTGCAAAAGCGTCAGGCCTTTCCAAATATGTAGAAATCATGAAAATCGGTTGGCAAACAACAAAACTGTGAAATCTCCTCGGAAAAATGTCTGTAACTCCCTAATCTCTGCTCTGATTGGCCTAAAACTTTGACATATTACCTTCCAGTAAAAATGCTCTAACTAGCTCAGATTTTCTCTGATTGGCGTGAAATTTCGGTGT